>NC_027753.1:27650714-27652797 GCF_000695525.1 Brassica oleracea var. oleracea
GTGGCAAACCTTTAGTAAATGGATCCGCTAGGTTGTCAGCCGATTTGATGTAGTCTATTGTGATTACACCAGTTGAGATAAGTTGTCTAATGGTTTTATGTCGTCTTCTGATGTGACGAGATTTTCCATTGTAGAGATTATTCTGAGCCCGAGCTATTGCTGATTGAGTATCACAATGTATGCGTATAGCTGGCACATGTTTCTCCCACATAGGAATATCTTCCAAAAAATTTCTAAGCCATTCAGCTTCTTCTGCTGCTTTGTCTAAGGCTATGAACTCAGATTCCATGGTTGATCTGGCTAACACTGTTTGTTTGGTAGATTTCCATGATATTGCTGATCCTCCTAGTGTAAAGATGTATCCACTCGTGGATTTTGAGTTTTTAGAATCTGATATCCAGTTAGCATCATTGTATCCTTCTAAAACTGCTGGTTCTTTACCATATTGAAGCCCAAAATCTTTGGTGTAGCGCAAGTAATTGAGTACCCTCGTTATAGCTTTCCAGTGTGTATGACCTGGATTACTTGTATATCGACTAAGTACGTTTACTGCATGCGCCAGATCCGGTCTAGTACAATTGGTCAAGTACATGAGACTTCCGATCACACGTGCATACTCGTTTTGTGAAACCGCTTCGCCTGAATTCTTTGTCAAGTGCATTTGGGGATCTAACGGAGTTTTTGCCGTACTCTTAGAGTACTTTTTAAATCTCTCTAATATTGTTTGAGCATAATGAGATTGGGTTAAGATAATTCCGTTTGAATTTCTTGTGACTTTAACCCCGAGAATTACATCTACTAATCCCAAGTCTTTCATCTCAAATGTCCCTTTGAGCATGTTCTTTGTTTGATTGATAATGTCTTTATTGCTTCCAATAATGAGCATATCATCTACATATAGACATAGCAAAACATACGCATTTTTGGTAGTTTTGTAGTATATGCATTTGTCACATTCATTTATTTTGAAACCATTTGACATCATTGTTTTGTCAAATTTTTTGTGCCATTGTTTAGGAGTTTGTTTAAGCCCATAAAGTGACTTTACAAGTCGACATACTTTGTCTTCCTGTCCGGGAATGACAAAACCTTCAGGTTATTTAATGTAAATTTTCTCCTCTAAATCACCATTTAGAAAAGCAGTTTTTGCATCCATTTGATGGATTTCTAAGTCTCTTAAGGCTGCGATTGCTATCATCAGTCTTATTGATGTTATTCTCGTCACTGGAGAATATGTATCAAAATAGTCAAGGCCTTCCTTTTATCGGAATCCTTGAACTACAAGCCTAGACTTGTATTTTCCACCAAGTTTTCGTGTCATTATCCATTTATTCCCTAAAGCTTTGCAGCCAGGTGGTAAATCCGTTATGTAATAAGTATAATTTTGCATGATCGAATCAAATTCACTCCTGATAGCTTCGTTCCAAAATGGAGCTTCTGGTGAACCAATGGCTTCTGCCAAAGTTTTTGGAACATTTTCTACTAAAAATGCCATTAGGAAATCTTCTCCAAAAGATTTTTCTTTTCGAGCTCTTTTGCTCCTTCGAGGTTCATCTTTTTCTCCATTTTTTTTTTCATTGTCTCTTTCTTCTCGAGTTCGTTTTGAACCTTGTTTTTCCTTATATGGAAAAATATTTTCGAAGAAAGATGCATTTTTTGATTCCATGACTGTATTTTCATGAATGTCTGATATTTCAAATTTATGTACCAGAAATCGATAAGCATTACTGTTATGTGCATATCCGATGAAGATGCAATCCACTGTTTTAGGTCCAATAGTGACCTTTTTGGTGGTGGTACCACAATTTTTGCCAAGCACCCCCACACTTTGAGGTATTGATACGAAGGTAAATTACCTTTCCATAATTCATATGGAGTTTTTCCAGAAACTTTGTGTGGAATTTTGTTGAGGATATAATTAGTGGTAAACAACGCTTCCCCCCCCCCCCCTCCCTCCCACACACACACATGTTTTGGGGTACCCAGATTCCTGCAACATTACATTCATCATCTCTTTTAGAGTTCGATTTTTATGTCCGTCAGCTCCATTAGATTCATGTTAAATGGTCAAGAAACATCCCTC
>NC_027753.1:27653478-27665087 GCF_000695525.1 Brassica oleracea var. oleracea
ACACTAGGGACAGCCGGAGGAGTTTGAACTGCCACCGGACCACTTGCAGTTGCTGAAACTGAACCCGTCTGATAAAGACCAGCACCGAATAGGCTACGGAAATTGGTTTCATCAGCAGCATTTCCCGCAAGGAGGATAGTGCTTGTTGTTGCTGCAGCGGTTGACGCTGTGATGTTTCCAGCGGTTGTCACAGTTGCATCAGTGGCTGCAACGTTGAGTGGAGTTGTTGTGACATCACTGGTGTCAATGGGGGTGTTGTTATCGTTCGTCATTTTTCTGTAGAGAAAACATGAAGACGGATTAGTACTCCAATCAACAAATAACATATTATTTTTAAGCAAAAAATAATAGTCTAAAATCGATTTTCATTTTTGGTGTTTGAACCAAATCATATCGATATAAGTCTTGAGAAAAACGTTTTGCAAACTCGTTTAAAAGCGTTCGCAGAAATCGTTTTGTATAGACTTAGAATGTTTCACAAACTCGCTTAAGAAAGCGGTTTTTGAAAACGATTCATGTAAATAACATTTTGATAATGTATCAAAAACGTTTCGCGATAATGCCAGAAAGCAATCCGCAAAGCGTTATGAAACAAATAAGAAACGTTTCGCGGAAGGGCTATAAAGCAAATCGCAAACTCGTTTTCAAAAGAACATAGAAACATTTCGCGGATAAGCATATAGCAAATCGCAACCATCGTTTGAATGAAACCATAACAGGTTTGTATGAATCGTATATGAATAAACATTTTTCGGTAGTGCTACAGAGCAAAACGCAAACCGTTTATGAGATAAATTACAAACGTTTCGCGGAAGTGCTATAAAGCAAATCGCAAACACGGTTCCAAAACCCGTTTTTATAGATCGTTCTTCAATCCGATCAAACGCTTTAGATAGAAAGCGTATTTAGAGTTAAGATTGTAGAAGCCAGATAACCAGACTGAATAAACGAAATAATAAAAGCGATATGTTAAGGAAATAAACGATCGTAAAGAGAAAATATAAGAACAATAAGAAATCGTATTTGCAAATGAACATGGAGTCTAGATATAATCTCTTTCCTTAACTCTAAATATTCGCTCCGTTAGTGAGACAGTAATGTACGAATATCGAGTCCCAGGATACAACCATGGCAGACGAATCACGCTTCACTTGTGTTCGCCCTATCGAACTATGAACTCTACGAAACACTCTCGTTTTGTGACTTACGCTAAGGGAATTTTTGTTGTAGGTTTCGATGTGAAAAAGTTGAGAAATGAAGGAAGAGGAGAGGCGATATTTAAAGAGACGGAGAAGACCCACTTCCCGCAACAGCTGCTGCACGTGGGCGAGAATTTCGCGGAGATCGAGGGAAGTTCAGTTCCGAAACTTATTCCCCAAGACTCTCTCTTATCTCGTTTAAAACTTTCGAGAGGATAAAATGCATGACGTTTTTATTTTCTAGAGAAACTACTTGTCGTTTTAAATAAAATTGCATGCTGTTTTTTCCCGAAATAAATGGCAAAACGTTGAGCTTAACTATGGCAAAACGACGCCTGAGCTGGAGCCGGCCGGACGGCAACGGCGCGCGCGTAGAGAGCCATCTCTTCCTCTAAACCGTTTGAAACAAGGTAAGTGTAATAGCTTGTATATACAACTCATGCTCAGCTCTTGTAAGCGATGTGGGATGTTTCCCAATCCTTCACTAACTTATGCCATTAGGCTTTGATTACATTGGCCCATTGGCCCATTGGCCCATTTCTTTTCACACTTTAATTAAACCCATTTGGTTTAAATTGATCCAACATGTAGTAGCTGAATTGCACTCAAATATTTTGTGATACCTTTTTCGTTAAATGTATGTGATAGATGTGACCTCGTCGAATCACAGCTTTAGAACAAGTTTAAAGAGAAACATAATAAAACACACAAACTTTTTGGCAAATAATTCTTGCGTCTTTTTGGCTTTTCGTTGATTTATATAGAAACAAATACATGAGGAAGGTGGAGACATCTTCTCCATGCAAGTACGTGAAAATGGGTAAGTGGAGAAGTTGGTTCCTTAACGTAAGGAAGGCACATTCTCATTATTTATCTGAAACAAAACTTAAATAAATAAAAAGAACAGAAGATCGGTTCTGTTATGGTTCATACTTTCAGTTTGAGATGATTGTCCCGGTTGACTTCCTTCGGTTTGGTATATGTGACTCATCATTATGTCATCCAACACCTTGTGTGTAATTTAGAGAAAGACAGAACATGAATGGATTTAAAGAAGCGTCTCTGTTCTTGTCTTCGATGTGGTGATTCGATATAAAGAAAATGCTTTGAAGCTGCTCGTGTTAATAGTGATCTAGCATTTCGAGCTTAAGATTCATCTTTTTCTTCAGGAAAGCAAACCCCACCAAATCTGAGATAGCTAGAGAACTCTTTTGCATGCTTTTGATGAATCTTCTTTACTGGGCAAGTACTTATAAATGATGATGAAGATCCCAAAACTGGAAACTTTCTTTGATGATAGGTAATTGTATGGTTATGTGCTTAATAGACAGAGACATGATGAGAGGTTGAAAAGAGGAGGTGATAGAAGTCTGTGGTAACAAAAGATCTTCTAAATATTATTAAATGAAAAGTTAGATTGTTCAAGCGAAGCAAACATTAATCATTAATTTCATCAAAAGCAAAATTTTACTAACATGTTCCCGTAGCTTAGCGCGTGTACCTAATACTTTTCAATTCTTCAAAATTTGAAGTAGGCTTAAGCGTTTTTCCCAAATCGAAATTTCGGCCTTAATCTGGACCGAAAAGCCCGATGCGTCTTCCGAATGCACGTTGACCCGTATCCCTGAGTTTTCGGCAAATGTACATGATTACACCTATTTAACATTTTAATACTCGTTCAAAAATCTGTCAATCGCCAGAGAAAGATATGTAGTCTCCGAAAAATATAATTAAATAAAAATAAGAATGTAACATGTGCGTCAATGTTAACATAAAAAGAATATCAAAAACCCTATAAATAGACATACATCTTATATATTAAAACAGAAGTCACAACCTTGATTCATGTGTGATTTTTTTTTTAAAATGGACCTAATGGATCTATTTCTAGAAAGTCATGTTACATTTAATCTCTAATTTTATTATTTAAATTTTGGACCTAACATAAATTTTTATTGGGCTATCAATAATTGGATTTAAACAATAGATGATTCATTGGATTTATAGATAGTATAAATTAAATAGATATAATTTAATGTTGTAATATTATACCTCCATATGTTAATTATTAATTATAAAGATTTTTTTAAAATAACAAAAATCATATTATCTAACAATGATTAATCTTTACTACTTTAAACCAATGAAAACAAATTTTAAACTATATAGTTTATTTTAAAAATTAAACAAAAACTAAATGTTTAATTATTTACTCGATAATATAAATCTATGAAGCGAAAAGTTTAATTTTTAAAAAAAATTAAATTTGTGAATTGTTACAATATTTTTGAATATGACAATAAAACAATATTTTACTAATCTTTATATATACATTTACGATTTTAATAATGAAATTATAATCCGAAAATATATATAGAAGAAGATACAAATACATGTGAAAGTTTGAAACAATCTATTCAATAAAAAAATATACCGTAAACTTACTATGTTTTTAAAATTGATAGACACATATATGATAATATATGCGTTATCATATGCCAATTTAGAATTGAAAACAAAATGTTTATATAAAAATAAATGAAAACAAAAATCCGCGCAGTCGCGCGGGTCGAGAAGCCTCATGAAACAGAAAAAAAAAAAAAACTAAAGAAACGATATGATATCATCTTTATCCACAATTTCTCTTCTTCTTTCTCTTTGTTCGGCAGTTATCTCGGTTGACGCGTTTTTCCAAAAACTTCTGCTACCGGGAGATGTGTCAGGCCCTCGATCTATAGCCTTTGATTCCACCGGAAAAGGATTCTACACTGGAGTCTACGGTGGTAAAATCCTCAAGTATACTCCCGAGACGGGTTTTGTCGATTTTGTATACATGACGACATTATCGTAAGTTATTTTCATCTTCAGGATCATAACTTTTGATGCTTATTATGCTTCTGGGTTTTGTTGAAATTGTTATCTAACGTCAGTAACACACACACAAGCAAAACTAAGAGATACTGTCATAATTTATATATATTTTATTCACTGGTTTGTATTGTTCATTATTACAATTCAGGAAGTCTTCTTTGTGCCATGGAATAGTTGGACCGCTTTTGTTAGGCTTTTGCGGCCGGCCGGCAGGGATAGCCTTGAATGAGAAAACAGGTGATCTCTACGTAGCCGATGCTGCATTGGGTCTTCACGTTGTTTCTCCCGCAGGTGGTTTGGCAGTGAAGATCGCCGATAGTGTTGATGGAAAGCCAATCAAGAATCTCGATGGTCTTGACGTTGATCCAACTACTGGTGTCGTCTACTTCACTTCCTTAACCTCAAACTCGTACCCAGTGTAAAGTTTCTTCTTCCTCTTCTTCTACTATTCATGTATTTATTGTTTTTATTATCATTTAATCAAGAAAGTGTGGCAGATAGATTATTTTTTGTAATTAAATATTCAAATAATTTTGTTTTGAAACATTATTTCTTGCTAAATATTTGTAATTTTTTTTGTTATGTATGTAGCAATCGAGATTGGCCATTGGAGGATGTGACCGGAACACTCTACAAGTACGATCCATCAACTAAGGTTGTCACAATAGTGATGGAAGGTCTATTTCGCTCAACTGGCTGTGCCGTGAGCTCGAACGGCTCGTTTGTGCTGGTGAGTCAGTTGGCAGGGCATGACATCAAGAGGTATTGGATCAAAGGACCTAAAGCTGGTTCTTCTGAAGACTTCAACATTCTAATAAATAGCCCTGAGAGTATCAGAAGAATCGGTTCTACTGAAAAGTTTTGGGTCGTTTCGGCCATGTCATACTCCTACGGCGTGAACCAATCAGCAGTAGTGCTCGACTCTAATGGGAGAGAGTCTAGAGACCTCCAGGGAGTGAGCATATGGGAAGAAAATGGGGATAATCTGGTTAGCGAAGTTAACGAATCCAACGGTAGTCTATATATTGGGACTTTCACTGGAAATTATGTTGGAATTTATAAGCTTTGTAAGCCTTGAATGGAAGGCAGTTCCAAAAAGTGACTGAAAACTCAGTGGGATGGATCGCATTTAATTCTCTATTAGATTATTTATTGAACGTTGTAATAAGAGATTTGTTGTATAGTTTTTAATGGGGATGGACATATGTCCGCTCGGATTCAGTTAATTTATTCAGATTTTGGATTTTTAGAGTTAGAAATTTAAATCGTATTCGGATATTTACAAAATTTAGTTTGGATTTGGTTCGAATCATTGCGGGTTCGGATTCGAGTTCGATTACCCATTTTAATTATGTATTTTTAACAAAAATCCAAATATACTTAAAACTTCAAAATCCAAAAATAAAATAATATAAAATATTAAATTTTGAATAACGTAAGACCAAATATTCTGGGCTTATTAACATACATAATTATTCGACCATACTACAAGAATACCAGTAAAATTATTGGGCGTCGTGTCAATATTGTTGGGCATGTTGCAAAATGGACGTAGTCTATAAACCAATAACGTGTATTTTCTTATAAAACGTTTTTGGTAAATATAATAAAAACACGATACAATCGATTGAAAAGTGTTAGAGTTGCATAGAAAATAATGTGAACTCTTCACTCGGCACCTGAATTCTATTTTTCAATCGATTTCACGTATTTTCCTTTTCTTAAAAACTTTTATGATTTCTGATTCTTTTAGCAATATGATTATGTTTCTAATTCTTGGTATGATATAAAAGCTCCGTAAAGAAAAGCAATATTCGGCTAGACTAAAGATCTGATTTTTTGTGTGGTGTTTTTTACTTCTTTTTCCTTAAATTCATAACCAATAACAATTATTTATCTTCTTTGTGTACAGAAGCCTCAACCATGGTTAAGTTCGGCAAGATACAAAATTTTCAATTTCTAAGAATATTCTCATTCCAGCATTTTAGTTGATACGAATCTTATGATTTTATAATTTCTTTCTTTGAAAATGATATTATTCAGTAGTTGTATGTATATAATTTCAATTCACTAATACAAAGGTTAAAAATATAGGAACTAAAAATGAGCTGATTAAAAAAATTTAGTGTGAACACATTAAATTGTCGGCGGTGGAATTAAAAAAAAAATAGTATGTGAACACATTAATTGTTAAACGATTGTGAAACCGACATGTCAGCATACTTAAATTGAAATCGATACGAAGCAGCCCCGTAGCGAATATAGTGTGAATACATTAATAATGCATTACTTTTAAATTATAAGGGATTCAATAATACTTGTGTATTACAATAAATAATCAACGGCAAAATGATCTTCACACTGTTTTAAGAAAGAACTAGATCTCGATCCGCGCAACCGCGCGGATTTTTGTTTTCATTTATTTTTATATAAATATTTTGTTTTCAATTCTAAATTGGTATATATTATAATATATGTGTCTATCAATTTTTAAAACATAATAAGTGTACGGTATATTTTTTAATTGAATAGATTGTTTTAAACTTTCACATGTATTTGTATCTTCTTCTATATATATTTTCGGATTATTATTTCATTATTAAAATCGAAACTATATATATAAGATTAGTAAAATATTGTTTTATTGTCATATTCAAAGATATTGTAACATTTCAAAAATTAAGAAAGTTTTTTAAAAAAATTAAACTTTTCGCTTCATAGATTTATATTATCGAGTAAATAATTAAACATTTAGTCTTTGTTTAATTTTTAAAATAAACTATATATTTTAAAATTTGTTTATATTGGTTTAAGGTAGTACAGATTAATCATTGTTAGATAACATGATTTTTTTTATTTTAAAAAAAATCTTTTTAATTTTAAAAGTTAACATCGACAAATATTTAAATATTTAACATAAGGAGGTATATTATTACAACATTAAATTATATCTATTTAATTTATACTATCTATAAATCCAAAGAATCATCTATTCTTTAAATACAATTATTGATAGCCAAATAAAAATTTCTGGTAGGCCCAAATTTAAATGATAAGATTAGAGATTAAATGTAACATGATTTTATAGGAATAGATTCATTAGGTCCATTTTTTAAAAAAAAATTACACATGAATCAAGGTTGTGACTTTTGTTTTAATATATAAGATTACACTCAAAAATAGTTTTAAGTTATTTATAACACAATAAGGCAGTTTCTGCTACAGACACAATTTTCTCTAACTTCATCACATATCGTTCAATTTTTCAAGTTAAAACAAAACTATATTGTAAGCAGTAGGATCCACTTTCATCTCTCTCTCTTATCTTCTTTATCCGCTTTCATCTCTCTTTTAACTTTTTTGTTTCTCTGAAACTTTCTCATCTTCTTCATTTCAAAACCTTTGACTTCCAATCTTTTTTTTTCAAAAGATTATCTTTGCAAAATTCAGATTGAGCCACGAATTCAGCTCATAGTGAATGATTTACCGTGATAGACCATAGATATCATGATTGATATCAGTCGACAAGTTTTCCACCGCAATTCACAGGTACGACGAGCTCCACTACCATCTCCTTTCTTCTACACAGATCTTCTCTTCTGCAGTATCTCAAGTCTGATGGGAAGCCTCAACGTCGTTCCCTCAGCCTCTCTTCCACGGTGTCCCAAGAGGTCTTCGTGGTTACCTCAGCCTCTCTTCGTGCCTCTGATGGACCATGAAGGGAAGCCGCCGTCGCCATTGTCGAACCTTGAAATTAAGTTTTTTTAATTTTTTTTCTTTTAGGTTTTTTAAAAAAAAAGTTTTTTTAATTTTCATATGTGGTCCTTTTTGTATGTGGTCCTTCTAATTTTAAATATTTTCACTATTGCCATAAAATTTTCAGATTTACAAAAGTCCTCTTCAGTTAACCTAAAACTTCTAAATTTGCATTTTATACCCTATCGAATGAAATGAAGAAATAAATTTAATAAAAACCTCTAAATACATCTTTTTATCAACTATACTCAAAATCATTAAAATTATTTAATATCATAATTTGAGAAATGTATAAATGAATTGGTGTACATGTATCGTTTAGTATAATATTGTACACAGGGACATTATAATATATGTGTACACGTTCACGATATGTGACACACTGAGTATCTTTCAAGTATCATTCAAAATGTGATTTTAAGTTTTTGGGTTCTTAACCAGACAATGAGATTTGCGGTTTAGTGGAAAAACATGATATATAATTGTGATCTAAGCAGATAATATTATTTTAATTGTGATATTCTATGCAATTGTGATGCATTTTGTTTATATCTAACGAACATATGTAGTGTACACATGTACACTTTGAAGTTGATGTACATATGTACACTATGAAATAGATATACGTGTACAATATGAGTACTTAGATGTTATTATTGCATCTTAATTAGTTAATTTAGATTATTTAAGTAGTATTTAATTGTTAATATTGTATTTGCATACATAACTGCATAATCAGGGTCTGGAATGCATACATGTGTAAATTTGTACATGTTTATACGTGTATATGTGTATATGTGTACATATGTACATGTGTACATTTGTACATGTTTATATGTGTTTACTAGGGCAGGTCCGCGCGAATCGCGCGGAATTCAATTTATCGTTTTTTTATAAAATATATAATTTTGTGTAAATTTTCTTCTATGTTCAGTTGGTTGTAATTGTGATTATGTTAAGAGAATGAGATTGAGTTTTCAATTACCATAATTCTTTTATTATGTCAGAGTATCTAATACTCTGGAAAATAAAGTTTTAACTTTGAGGTAATCTTAGTCACTAAAAATTAATTTTGTAGTTGTTTAGGACAATGTCATTGCTACTATTAGTACTTGTTGTTTTTTTTTATATTTATGTTATATTTGTGGATTTATTTTTGTTTTATGTTATGACAGTAATTTTCTTGAGATATACTAAAGCAAATGTAAAACACACCAAATAAACCGAGAAATAATATGCTTTGATGATTATATATTTATACTTATATAAAATTTTAATCTGGCTATAGGATATATGCACAAACAGAACTTATACGACCATATATTTATTATGTACAAAAATATTATAAATCAGCAAAATACATATTAAACTAACTATTATTTTAAAATTATTTTATTACGATATAGTACAACTTAGTTAATAGAATAACTATATATACTTTTCGATATTTGTATTAAAACTATTTGTAAATCTAAAATATGAATATATTAACATCTCAAATTGATAGTAAAAGAAGACATTTCTTATAAATTATTTCATCTAATCTTTAAATATTAAAATTAAGAATATATTTATAAAATAGTGATAATAATATTTCTGACGTTCAAAACATAACTTTTAAAAAATTAAGTAAAATAATTAATGTACACAGATTTAAATTTTTTTATAAAACTTAAATTATCTAGTTTGTGGATATAAATATAATTTCTATCTAAATATTTTTTTTGAGGATAATATTGCACTCTAAACTAAACCCGGTTAATATGAATTGCACTCACATCCAAAATGTGCAATTTTCCTATATATTTGTTTTAGTTTCAAAATCATAATAATCTCCGTATAATACACTACATCTATTTATTATTATTTTTTTTTTCCTTCAAACTAAAAACTAAAACATATTATAAGCACATTTTTTTCTTTTTAGTCTAATCCACTATTACAATATGTAACAGAAATCGAGTACTATTTTGTATCTGTAAACATACTTGTTTAATATATATGCCTAAACATCCTATACAATCAATACTAACAAACATATAATCTCTGAATAAGAATACTTTTCAATGATCCAAAAAAAACAACTTTTGGATGTTTTAAAGATACATAAGCAGAACGAACCCGATGTCAGACGGCGTTGGTAATGTTAGATGCGCTTGTGACTGAGCAAGGACGACGACGTCTTATGTTACTCCATTATCTGCCTGCAAGTCCAGTCTTTCCTCTGTTTTATCTCTTAACCATAACTAAAAGTTGTTTTAAAAAGATCTTATAGTATTGTCAAGATATGTAGTGGTTGCGTGTAGTGGTTGCGATGGATTTCTTTATATACATATAAGTGCTTACTGATGTGCATTAAAGTGTCAGTTACATACTACTGTATGTATGGAAATGCGAAGAGATATATTCATTTAACAAAGTGATGTGTTTTGAATTCAGGGACACGTGGCGCGACGACAGCCTTCGACTTTCTAATGTGGCATCCTATGTGGATGGTCTAGAAGTGAAGAGAACTCTTCTTTATATATATAGATAGATGTGCACATCTTCACTTGTGTACATTGTATATCATTAAAACAAGTACTGTACAATCATGTTTTTCCACTAAAACCGCAAATCACATCGGCTAGTTAAAAACTCAAAACCTAAAATCACATTTTGAATGATACTTGAAAGCTACTCAGTGTGTCCAATATTCTCAACGTGTACACATATATTCTATTGTCCACGCGTACAATATTATACAAAATGATACATGTACTCCGATTCATTTGTACATTTCTCAATTTATGACATTTAATAATTTTGTGTACATATATGTTATATTATATTTTAAATTCATATTTACATATTGTAAGGACTGGATTAAATAATTAAAAGTTTTTGGACAGTTAAAAGGGATGTATCTAAGAATTTGATAGTTTAGGCCAAATTAATAATAGTCTAAAAAATAAAGGACCAAATGTAAAAATATGGAAAAAACTTCATTGTTGCCCGAGCTTCACCGTGTCGCACCGTAGTGGATTCCGACCATCACACCCACCACGACATACTGTCACAGCGCGAGGCGGATGAGTTGCGGGGTATGACGTGGAGGAGGAAGCTTGGTCGTGTTGATTCATGGCGAAAGAAAAGACGAACCGCAATCGAACCGGGGTTCATCAGAGTCACGGATGAGGACCATGAAGCACGGCGAAAAGAAGCTGTGAAAAAAAAAAGATGAGATTGTGTTTTTATTTTATGAACTGAAAAAAAAACAAGATCTGAGAAAAAAGAGTAGAAAACAAAGATAAAAAATTAGTGAGTCCTATAAATTATATTCTAGTTATACTTTAGTTAGTAATGAATGAAATATGTTAAGAAAAGTTAAGAAAAAGTGTACTAGGAGCAGAAACTGTTTTATTGCGTTATAAAAAACTTAAAATTGTTTTTAAGTGTAAATAACCCCCTGTTTTAATCTATATTATTAAAAGAGAAGTACTCATTTGAAAATGTTCTTACTTTATTAATTAAATTTCCTTTTTTTTTGCTTGTCTTTTTCAGTTGCATTTATAAAATATCCTAAAACGAATAAAACTGCCTAATTTATTACTTGTCTTTTCAGTTACATTAATGAAATATGCTTAAATGAATTTAAACTTCCTATTTTATTGTTTGTCTTTTTCAGTTACCTTAATGAAATATCCTTAAATAAATTTGGACATAATGTCATTTAATCAACCAAAAAAACTCATGAGTTATCCTTACGTGCATAATTTTAATAATGGAGATTTTTAAAAACGT
>NC_027753.1:27665419-27672112 GCF_000695525.1 Brassica oleracea var. oleracea
AATTTTCATATTTTTCAAACAAATTCTAAAAATATTTTTTAAATATTTTGTTATAATTGTTAAAAAAATATTGAGTTGCATTTCAAATAAAAAAGTAAAGATATTAAAAATATTCTAATTAAAATATGTAAAATTTAATATAGTTTTAAGAAAATGGTCAAAAAAAAATTACACATAAAATAATCATGATTTTTGTTAACTGGGCGGATCATTATTTATATGATATCGCATACGAAGAAAAATTTCTGTTTTTAAAATTATCTAATGAACTCTATACTCATTTTTTTATATTTTTTATATGATATCACACATTCGTAAAAAAATAGATAGTTTAAGATGCAAAAAATAATATTTACTTAATGAATATAATATGAACGAATATTACAAATACATCATTTAATAAAATAAATAATTAAAAACTGAAAATTCATATCCGCGAATGGTCTAGTTACTTTTATATTGATGTCCTTTTAAACTAAAAGGAAACACGATAAACAAGACACAATATGAATCGATCGTTCATAACGGAGTTCGCCTTCGGTTCCATTTCCTTCAGAACCGTCCATGTTCTTGTATCCGATGTGGTGATTCGATTAAAAGAAAGGCTATATTAAGAGCTGCTCAATGGCCGGTGTTGATCTGATTTAGCATTTTTTCTTTTTTTTTTCTTTTTTTCCTTCAAGGTCTCCGTAATATCTGATATCCCTCATGTTGACTCAGTCGGAACCCCTGCTCCTAACTCAAACCGTATACCATTTTCAAGTACGACGGCTGGTAGATTATCTGGTAAAGCTGAAGGATTATGCGTTCAACAGCTTTCGTTAAGAAGGTTCTCTCCTACAAATTTTCTATATGCAGTAAAACTCACGCCAGACTGTTGAGCTCGCCACCGCCATCATATTATAAACAAATATTATATTCCTGAAAAAAACATCTCTGACAACAAGATCATTTCATCAAGCGATCACAGTTTACACTATGTACACTATTACAGGGGGAGATCAACGGAAACACACATGAAGCTCAAACACACAACATCACAATACAATGACACCGGACTCTACACTGGCCATGGTTTGGTTTCTAGCTACTTACACTACTGATACCTTCCTTTTTCTTCTTCTTCAGTTTCATACCTTTCTGGCTGCTCTGCCTCTGCTCACTTGGGGTCACTTCCACAAGCAGAAGCCTCGACATCACATACGTCAAAAGCTCTTCCCGGTGAGAGAATGTGAAATCAAGGTGAGCATACTCAAACTCATTAAACGATACATCAACCCCTGCATCTCTCATCACCTTGTAGTGTTTCCTCACCATGGAAGGCCGAATCACCTTGTCTTTCTTCCCCGCCACTAAATCCACAGGCACATCGATGAACTCGTAAGACTCCCCTAGATCAAGCGGTTCAGGAGAGCCGTAAACCTCCATGTTAGCTGTCCTGCTCCCGTAATCAAACATCTTGAACTTACCAGTGTGTTTGATCTGAGCAAGATGTTTCGCAACGCCGAAGGATACAGCTGGCATATCGTTCATGTTGTAGTGAGGCGTCCCTAATACTCCAACCCAGTTCGAGCTGTCTCCACCAACTACATAACTCATCAGGGTTTGGACCAGTCCACCAAGAGCAGGATAGTTGTGGAAGTCACGTGCTAGCTTGTTTAGAAGCATCCTGAAGAACCTTGTCGGTATGTAAAAGGCAGGCACGATGTGAGCCAATACAGGACTCACAAAAAGGAATATGTACTCAACAATTGTGAAACCTAAGTTGGAGTCTTCGTGAAATCCAGCAGGTGAAAGTAGGATCAGTCGTGAGAGTCGATGTGGCTTCTCCTTGATTTTGCGAGTGATGACGTACATGAGAATTGCAGCACCGCCTAGGCTATGACAGATGGCACAGAGCTTATAAGGCTCCTCCTGGTTGATTTCCTCGTCGATATTAGGCTGGCTGAGCTTCAGTTCTGAAGTTTTGATTTCGTGGATTTTTTCTATCATCGCTGGGATATCCTCAGTACCATGCTCGTTAATGGAGTATCGCCAGTATCTGCATTTTGATCAACACCAATCAACACTAGGTTGCAAGCATATATCTCAGGCATAACAGTTCTTTTCCCCAGTCTCTACTATCATAAGGAAACTAGCCAGAGCAAGTAGACAATATATGAAGCTAAACTGAAATAAAGAACTCACTCTTTCGAGGATATGTTCTTGTTCACATGATCTCTTGACACTAAACCCCGAAAGTTCCCCAAGAAAACATCATAGCCTGTGAAGTAAAAGAGTGTAAGCAGTTGGTATGTGAACTGATTTACAAGATTGGATTATGAAAAATATGAAGCTTGAACCTTGGTCATACGCCGCAAAAGCTGGAGATCCGACAACTCCATTAGATACCCATCTGAAGAAGAACGCACAGATAAAAATAAATAAAAGAACGAGGAGAACAAATTATGCAAAGAATTTCATGTAACGTGGATATAGAAAACAATACTTCCTCAACCATTCAGCTTAATGAAGTTTGCGACTTTTACAAGTGATCTAAGATGAAGACACCATGAGACTCACCCCATTGAAGAATCCAATATACCATGCTGTAGATAAACAGCTTTCCTTGCATCACGTCTGCAAAGACCAGAAAAACAGTCAGGGATCACATGCTTAAGGTAGAGAAAGGATGCACACAAGTGAGCGTACTATATCAAAAATAAAGTTATACCTTGGTATCCTTTCCAAAAGAAGAACATATCCATCAGATGTAACAACACGAATAGCTTCGTAAGGATACCTATTAAATGTAAGAGATAAATTAATTAAACGAGAGAGGAAAAAAAAAAGAGATTAAGACATCTAAGCTGCCCCGTTACCCCAGCTCTGTTATGACATCTTGACATGTTCGAGTATCCGTGTTCATAGAGCTGTATAAGCGCGTGGGCCTTTCCGTAAGAGATGGATCAGTATCTCCTAAAGTAGCAGTCTGCACAGGTTCATCATCTAAAACATCATCATGACTTTCTTTCCGACTGTTACTGCGAGAAGAGAACCATGACGACATTTTCGCAAAAGCTTCCGAGGGAGAAAGGATCATATGTGTAGCCCTGTGGAAAAAATCAAAAATAGCTTCTATACAGATCTCAATAGCAAGATGAAGATCCTCAATGACTCCGCGTCTTCTATCAGTAGCACGGTTGGGCACATCATGGTCTTTGCTCGACATAGTCTTGCTAACACGAGGCCTAGGTGAACAACGTTGGTTCCTTCTTGGACTCGTAGGAGCTCTTGTACTACTTCGCTTATAGAACAAACGAAGAAAGTACTGCGGTATCCATACCAAGATCCGTAAAGGGAATATCAACCACCAGAGAAGGAAGGTAACCCACTCAGTCCAGTGGCTTTCAGGATTTGCAGAAGCACTGGCCCAAGAAAGGCGTGAGCTTTGAGAAGAAGGTGAAGCAGGGAGGGCGCCATCACTCTCTTCTCCGGAGGAATAGTCCGAGCTCGAAGTATCGGAATCCACAGAGAGCTCATGAACGAATTGATTGAAAGAAGAAACCCCACTGCCATCAAAAGTCGAGTTAAATTAGAATCATCATCATCATCATCATAAGCACAAGATTGAGAAATGATTGTGGTACTTGTGCATCCAGCGTGGCAAGCGTGGTCCACGGAAAGTGGGCCTGAGCTCCCAGCCATGGAGACCTTCGAGAATATTAGCCTTCCCGGGGAGAAGCGTCAAGAGAAGAGCGGAGACTCCGTTAATGCATCTAGCAATGTTGTTCAAAGACTCATATGTAACAGTTTTCACTGACCTGCACTACAAGACAAATACATAATCATCCATCAACAAATGTGACTGAACATAATCTAGCAATGAAATTTCTAATGAGAAATCGGATTAGAAAGCTCCTCCGATTACGAGATATTTAAACAATATAACGAACTCAGAGATGGTCACAATAAGAGAAATGGACTCACTCTTTGGTGACAGCGAGGGCGTTATCTACGATCCGTTGCATCACTTTTATTTATAAATCCTAACTCAGATTTTAGAGAAAAAATAATCTGATTCGGCGATTTCTCTCCGATATCCGCCAAAATTTTCCAGGAAAACGACAACGAGAAAAGTTATATCCACCTGAATAGAAATTCCGATGGATTCGTTGTTGATTCGAGAGACTTTGACCAAATCGCAATGGAAAATCAGATTAAAAAAAGGAAAACACAGAGACCCAGGAACCGAGATTCAAACAAATCCAAAAATAAACAAATACATTGGGAGAATCCGATATTTTAGGGGCACGTCGGCGATTCTTGCCGTCCAGAGGATGAGAGAAGAGACCGGATTGATGACACGTGGATAACCGTTATTGGATAATATCGAATGTGACAAACTACTACTACACGTTTTCATCTAACGTTTGGGAGACGGAGAAGGTCGATTTACCAAACACGCACACGCTCAAATAGAGAGCAATGAGTAAATTGCCTGAGATCAATAACTGCTTCTGTAAGATATTTTTATAATGTCGACAAAAAAAAAGAAGAATATATTTTTTTAAAGGAGAATTTGGTTTATATACAAAACACAAAGGGAAATGAAGAATATACCGGTGATTTTGACATAATTAAGTCGATGACAATTAGCCCAATAAATGTCCAATTTTGCCCTTTTTAAGTACAAGTTTCCTGTCGGTGAAGCGAGATGACGTCTGTGTTTCACATGGTATAGTCATCTCCTCTGCGTTTCAGATGGTAAATACATGTATAGATGTATACTATTTACTAGAAGATATATTACATAAGACACGCTACAGTTCTAATAATCGCATATGGTTTCACAGTATTCAATAAAAACATGTGGAAACTAGTTGATACAAATATTCCATTTTCACCAAATCACGTGTTTAAATTCCCTGGTATGGACATGAGTGGCCTATAAACTATTTACCATCAAATCATCAGCAGAAGGTAACGTCACCAATTTATTTACCATATGCAGAAAAAGACAACACACTTTCAAACAGAATGGAAAACAAATATACAGTATAATAAGTAACTTCAAATAGAACATAATCCTATAGATAATGCAAATATAATATTAGATGTAACACAACATACGTAAATAATGAATCACCGAACCCTCCTATACTCAAATCCCTACTTAGTAAATCTAAACCCTAGGTAGGATCCTGTAAACCCAAATAAAATCTATAAATTACATTTGAAATCACATTTATTTGTTCAATAAATAATACCTAGTATGGATCTTATATAAAATAGTATATAAATATATGTTCTATTTACGTTAGTAGAGCATCATACGTAAAATAGTATAAAAAAAATAAGAGCATTTGTTGATGAAAATAACATCTTTGAACTACATATGATCCTAACATTCATACATAACATCTTCTAACATTGGAACAAAACAAATTTTATATCCCAAGAAAAAATACAAAAAATGACATAGAAGAGAAACAAAACCGATTGTTTAATTTAAAAGAAATAATATAGAAATACGTAAAAAACATAATACTGTATATTAAATAGTATAGTAACTTTACATAGAAAGTTACAGTACTAAACAAAATATACTATACTATAGTTTTTTTATACCCAATATAGTATAGTCTATGAACTCATCTTCTTTATCTTTTCCTCTTTTCAGAAGTAGTGACACTCATTCGCCAGCTCACTGTCATTATTACTTACTACCATATATTGTTGGCAAGCTATCTTCTTCATCTCTTATTCTTTTTCTGATCAGTTGATCTGCATCCGGTTCATCATCGTTAACCTTCACCACCATTAGATCTGAATAATAGTTGAAATCAGCCTGATGCAATCATATTTCCAATTTTGCTTACAAAAGCAAAACCATAATAAAAAAATCAAAAATATGTTTGCGAGAATCAAAGATTCGAGAGGAGAAAAAAATTAATGGAAGAAAAGAGAAAAAAAAACACAAAACGATTGCATCGGTGACTCTAAAAAGATATTTTGGCAAATATGATAGAAAATATGTTGAATATCATGGTCAACATATTTTTTAGTTAGATGGTGAATTATAATTTTTTTGTTTATTATACAGTGCAATTTCCTTTTTTTAATAAGATTCTTCAAATTATAAACACTTTTTTAAAAAATTCCTTCAAAAACAAATAGGAAAAATTCCTCTAGTTGCACATGGAAACTTTTGCACATGGAAACTTTTCTCTTCCAGTCATTTGTTTTTGGAGATAACCTTTTGCTTAACGCATGTGATTAAATTATTTAACAACCAACCGAATTAAATTGGTCGTGGCAACTATTGTACTTAGTTTATAGTGTTATTATTTATTAGTATATGCTATAAGAGAAGTACTTTTTTTACGACAGAACAGAAAAATAGGACTAGTTGAAAACCTAACCATAAAAAAACTATATACAATGCCCAAGCAAATTCAAGAGGTTCACATAAAGAGGTGGTTTTTCTAGTTAAATATATGCATAGGCTCGCCTGAATAATAAAAACTAGATTAAGATCTGCGCCTTACGCGAAATAAATATTATATATAAAAATTATTTTATGTATTATATGTTCTTACATATTATGAAATAATAAATATATATTGAATAATTAAAAGTCAGTAACTATTACATATATAATTAAATTGGTGCGAACGTATAAATCAATTTTATTAATCCAAACAATTTTTT
>NC_027753.1:27672259-27708413 GCF_000695525.1 Brassica oleracea var. oleracea
TTTTATTTATATGATTTTGTAATCATTTGTATTTTGTCATAAAAAAATTTTAAACCATGGATCGCAAAATTTGAATGTGAGACTTTTAACAGTTTTAGTAATTTATAGTCGTTTTTTAAAATTCAAAATATAACATATAAAGAAAAATATAAATTTTTATAATATGGTTATTGTGATTTTTTTAATTATTTTAATAGTTTAAAATTAAACAAATTTGATAGAAGATACATTATTTTTTTATCAGATCTTTATTATTCAAAATCATTAATTGTCATATATATTTTAGCCACATTAAGCAATTCCGTAATCTTTATTTAAAGAAATAATAAATGACATTAATAATGAATTTATGATTAGTTTAATAAAAAGTTTATTATATAATTAGATGGACCAACATATTTCTCTAATAGTTCTAAGAATGATGACACGCGGTTACGAAAATAAGTCGTAATGTTTCACAAATAATATATAGGGGATCACAAACCTAACCTTCTGACTGTCTCCAAAGGTTCTTATCATCTTGGCCATGGAATACGCACCATGGGAATCAGCTTTTAAGAGCATTCCTCTGGATATAACTTATAAGAAGCTCCATGCTCTTCATACCTGATTACCTGTCAAGTACCAACAAAAGAAAAAAAGACTTAAACCCGAGCAAGGAGAAGAAATTGTTTATGTGTGAGTGTGAGTCAAGATAACTATAGAACAATCCAATGAATTGCTTACTAAATCAAGACTTTGAGCGAGAGGTTTTAGGGAGCGAGAAAGGGAACTGACCTCCACCCTACATTGATTCATAGAATGTGAGAGGCGGAGAGGTTTCCAACCGGATATTCCCCGGAGGGTTTAAGAACGGAGCGGAAGTAACTTTGAAGCGGGTTGTGTTTGTCGGAATTTACTTTATCTGGGCTTCGGATGTGAATATAAGGAAGAAAGGGACTAAAAGTCTAAAACACTACAAACCTGAAAATTGATGGACTGAAAACAAAAAAAATACAAAAGTTACGCCGTTGCCGGGATCCGAACCCGGGTCACCCGCGTGACAGGCGGGAATACTTACCACTATACTACAACGACTTGGTTGAATGTTTTATTTTTATCATCATTTGTGAATAAAGTGGGAAACACTGAACGAGACACGAACATGAAGAAATAAAGTATTGCAACAAGAGTAACACATATCATCTGAGCAATAACAATACATTTCCACAGTCTCACACACACACCAAACCAATTGATTCCGACCTTTAATACTCAAAAGAACCACTACTTTCTCTCCAACAAAAGAAGAAAGAAACTTATTCTCCAAGCAAAATGGCTTCTTCTATTCTCTTTTCACTCTCTTAATCTCTTGATCCAGTCTTTCTACAACTGCTTCTCGCTCAAGTCCCAGGAACCACAGCTACTACACGTGCCTCCATTCTTCTTTCCTTGGCTCCGTGTGGTCCATTCGTGCAAGGCTTGTCCAGCTCCCCGCTAACCCTTGTTGTGACGGCTTAAACAAGATCTATAGCCATGAACCAACTTGTCTCTGTCTCTTGATCTACAGCTGCCAAGCTTTGCAACATTCCAGCCAATTCATCCTCTTGCTCCTCCTCCCCGGGTACATAATTTCCTCACAAAAAATAACTCTGGCTCAACAGGTTCTCAAGTCTCGCCAGGTGCAAAGAACAACTCTGTTGCGAATAAGCCACTTTCCCCCAAAGTTTTCACCATCTGCACCTAAACTAAACATAAAAGGCATAACATATCAACAAGAATTGCCACTGATCTCGTTTTACTTCATCAGCAAACCCAGTGGCTCAAGTAGCATCAAGACACACCAGCTTCATGGGGGCTAGGTTATGGTCTGAGATTCAGCTAATCATCCCAGCACTCGCAACGATCCTACCTGGATCTCTCCTCATCTGAAACTACCATCTTAATTACATTTTACTATAGATTTTTTTGCTATGTTTCTTAACGTTTACAGTTCTTGAAATGAAATCAAGAAAACAAAACAACTAAAAACACAACACTCTTATTTAATAATCGCTTTTTTTCGCTTTGATTCTGTAACATTATATGAACACAAGAAGCTCATGATCAACTTCGAATTATAGCTTTAACAAAACACTGAACTAAAACTACTCCAAACTAGGCGCGACTTCTGTCGGATTGGACTCAAACACATCTTCCGAGTTCGAACCCTCTGCTTCGTCAAGAAGGTCACGAGACTCCATCGCCTCCTTGTAAACAGGCGTCTCCTTGAAGTCCGTCGCACCTTCGTTATACGTCCCCGCCGCAATTCCACCGGAGATTAACTGTAACGACAATTTAAAACGTTACAACCGCTTTAAACGAAATTACAATCTCGAGAATTCGAGCGGTTGAAATATACCGCGAAAACGATGCCGAAAGCCCACAAGTACTGAACGAAGAAACCTAAACCATCCCACTGAGGACCTTCGAATGGATCAGGTTCAAGCCCGGGAAGATCCTTTATCGAGAACTTGGGAGCGTCTTTGGGATCGCCTCTGAAGCGTGTATTCACCGCAAACCTATCTTCGTCGTCGGCAAATTCGATCTGAGACGGTGCTGTGTCGTCGTCGTTGATGCTTTCTTCCGGCTGTTCCTTGGTTGTTGTTGTCGGGACGAGGGTTCGGCGCTTTTTGCTGTCGAACCGACCGGTTTGGGAGGAGGCTTTTTTGGAGGCGGAGACCACGTGAAGACGAGTTCTTGATGGATAAGGGAAGTTTATGAGTTTGAAGGTGGAGAAGGGATTACGGTAAGAATCGGTGAGGTCTATGGAGTGGAGCCTAGAGACTCCGCCACCGCTGCTCACGGTGAGAGTCATTTATTTTTGTTGTGTGGATGTGTGATAGAGGGAAGGGAATGTTAAGAGAATCGAAGAAGATAAGGAAACGAACAACGTCATTCTTTTTCGGGTCGAATTATACTTGACCCGACACGATCAACCCCCGTCCAGTTTGACCCACTTCTTTTAGCTATTCAAATTTTTGGATTTCAAGTTTAGTTTTCATTTGAGTTTCATATGTTGGGATTGGGTTCGATTAATGATACTTTTATAATTAAAAGTAAAATTTATAATTTTTCTAACCAAAATTATTATAGGGTTTGTTAAAGTATTTAAAATTTGGATACTTTTTGTTTCAAAATAAATATAAAACTGACTATTCAATGTAATTAATTAGGTTTATAATACTCATTCACGGGTACTAATTCAATCAAACAATTTTGAAAATTTTAAGTTTTTTTCCATATCTGTTTAAAATTTTAAAAATATATGATGTTGAAATATTATTCTAAAATTTAACTCAGATAGTTTTACATCTCTAATAATATATAAATTTGGATTTTAACTTAATTTTTTAAAAAATATTAATATTATATTCAGAAATGCAAGATATGAGAATACATATATTTAACTGGCGTGTATAAGACTGTTTGAGAAAATGGCCAGTGGGTGTTACGGTTTTTTTTGGTTATAGGTTCCAATTTTCCTTTTATTATCATCTTACGACAATTAAACAGAGTACACTTCGACAAAAAAAAAAAAAAAAAAAAAAAAAAAAATATTAAAAAAAAAATTTCTTGTTTTTTTTTCTCCCAAAAAAAAAAAAAAAAAAAAAAAAAAAAAAACAGAGTACACTCTCATAGATTGCATCATTTCTTTTGTCCTAAGCTAACGATTTGTTCGATGAATCCATCCATATCCTTAACCGAGCTTCCACGTTCTTGGTTAACGATCGCATCCAACGCTGCTTCCCTCAGCTTCATGGCTCGTATCCTCTGCGTTTGCTTCCCGGGGACGGAATCAACAAAAACTCTAGCTAACTCCACCGGGTCAGGCACTGTGTCTGGTCCTTCACAGGCACGAACGCCCACTTTCAACTCGTCCACCACCAGAGTCGCGTCTGTATACTGGTCCGCTCGCATCGGCCACGTCAGCATCAGAACGCCGGCGACAACCGCCTCCACCACTGAGTTCCAACCGCAATGCGTTAGAAACGCTCCCACGGCTCTGTGCTGTAGGACAGCCACTTGTGGGGCCCATCCTCTGATCACCAGACCCCTCCCAGCCACACGATCTTCAAAACCATCCAGGATGTTGCCACGTGACGAATCTCTCTCCACGGGCTCCTTGACGGCCCAAACGAAATGCACGCCGCTTTTCTCAAGCGCAGAAGCGAGAGCGAGAGTCTGCTCTTCAGTCAACAGAACTTGACTTCCGAAGCACACATAAACCACGTTGTTATCCGCACGTGCGTCTAGCCACGACATCATGTGATCGACAGAAACTGATGTCCGACCACCACGATCACCCTGGGACACCGGAAGAACTGGGCCTACGGCCCATACACGATCATGGCCCATCTCTTTCTTCAGGTGTGCGAGGTAAACACTTTCCATGTCGGCGAAAGAGTTCACGACGAGTCCCCAACTCGCCGCGTTGTCTCTGAACGAGTCTCTTATGAACTCCCAAGCTTTGTCTCCATCAACATAGCTTAGGTAGATCGAAGAGATCTGAGACCAAGAGTATCTCCAAGAGTTCGGGATCTTGGTAAACTCGAGAATCTCATCATCGCCTCCGATGGTTGGCATCTCGATCCAAAGAGTGTTGAGGATGCAGCAAGTGACGGCGGCGGAAGGAGAGAACTCGACACGAGGGATCCCGAGGTGTTGAGTCCATCCTAGGAAGAAGTCAGAGACGATGGCTACAGGAGGAGAAGGGTGAGTCGTGATCCAAGAGAGAAGCGGCGCGTGGAGACCACCGAGCGCGTGGATCATGGTGGGGAAGCCGGAAGGAGGTAGGTCTTGGACGTTTTCGATGCCGGAGGGGATTGAAGGGTGAGAGGGGAAAGGGAGGGTGAGAGCTTCGATGTTGAGACCGGCGGAGAGGAGAGGAGAGAGGAAAGGAAGGTTCTTTGGAGTGACTAAGACGGTGATTTTTAAGGCGGAGCCGCCGCGGATAGCGAGACGGTGGGTGAGGTCGAAGAGGGGAATCATGTGACCTTGTGCCGGAAATGGGAAGATCAAGACATGCGTTCTTGTCGGAATGATGTTTTCTGCGTTGACTGTCATAACGATCTTTTTCTTTTTTTCTTGTCGGAATGTTGATGAAGCCAAAGAGAACACAGAGAGTGATTTAAATAGATGCGTTACCCAATGTTGCTCATACACATGGAGAAAATGCTTACGACTCTGTTTGAGAGTACCGTGTGGTCTTTCACTTAATCTAGCATCAGATGACACTGGAAATGAGCTTAATTGGGAATGAACTGATCGAAAAAAATTTTACGTAACGTCTCTTACATCAGTTACTTATTGTAGGAAAATGGGTTATAGCTTCTGATAGGTACACGTCCTGAAACATAAACGTTTGGTATATTAACTTTAAAAAAGCAGAACATTTGGTAAAGGTGGTTGAGTTAGGTACTAATTAGTACTTACCAATAAAAGCGTGTGTGTATTAGTAATCAAAAAAAAAAAAAAAAAAAAACTGTTTATGTTCCTTTGGTTATTTTTTCTATTTGTCAGGTACGGAAGATTTAACTTAGTTTTCCTGTAAGGCAAATTTCCACTATTTTCCATTCATCCAGCCAAGTTTCCAGACTGAAAAGACTTATTCGTAAATCAAATACCTCAAGAAGTAGAGAACAAGAAACGAATACGCACAGGAACTTCAGTATATGCACTGTTTTAAGCTTTAGTTAATGTTGGACATGAGTAGTTGCTTGACCACCAGTTGCAAGCTGTAGTTCGTCTTGGCTCTATTCATTGGTTTGTGATGCACTGAAAAACGGGAAATTTATTTACTTGGGACTAAACTGATATAACAGGAGAGAAATAAGTGATCTTATCAGTTCATCAGATGAACAGAAAAGGCAATCAGAGCAACCAAGCATTTTGACGAATTTCCAATTACCTAAATGCATAATGGTGTTTCTGTATGAACTCTCCTTTGTATCAAGTTCAGACTGACCAGAAATTTCCCTGGATCATGGAGTTGTGTATCCAACTGTCCAGAATGAAAAAAAAAAGAATAAATAGAGTTCACTTCACCTTCTGCACACTTTACCAGAGGGAGGGTGTTCCCTCTCAACAGTTCAAATGGCTAGATTCCTAACTTCCAAGTTCCAACCACACACAAAATAAACCTAAATGGAAATATGTATGAACTTACTGTTTCTCTTTCAAGAATAAAGAAAAACCATCACTTTCTTCTTGGCCAGAAAAAAAAAAACCCATCACTTTTAGAAATTCAAAAAATTAGCACCGAACTGTAGACAACATTGTGTCGTTTTGACTCATACATACCTTGTGAACACCTCGAAATCCCCTATTCTTAAGAAGACCATCTAGATCATCAAAGCGATCAACTTCCTGCAGTGAGATTGAATGAAAAAAACATGATAATGGAGCCAGACAAACGTCTCCTTCTACACACATACACAGTTAGATATAACTAGAATTAAAAGAAGTTCGTCAGCATAGTGTAGCGCTAGTCCGTTACCCTGTTTCTTCATTAATAAAAAGAAGCCATTTTAACCATGATAGTAATCCTCAAATGAACCATAACATAACCAAGCAAGCATTCAATAAGAGACAAAAATAGCATGTTGTAATACTAAGACTGTAACCAAGATAGAATAAACCTCGGAACTTGCTTGAAGACATAAGATGCTAGGATTATAGCGACTAATCTCCTTGCATATGAGGTGCTTCCGTCTATTCCACTCTAAGTGTTGCGGCGGAATATTTGTAATATAAGTCCATGTTGTTCGACGCATTGTCAACTCTAAGTACACTGTACGAACAAAAAGTAGTTTATCTGAGAAATGAACAAAGATTTTTCTTCAGACGCAAGTAAAGATAGAGATTACAGATTACACAAGAAAATGGTGTGAGTTTTAGCCTAGGGTGGTTTGGGATCCCAGTATATGCTTTGTTGAGCCTTTCACCATTCTTTTGGTTGGGAGTTTAAATTACTTACTTATTTGCTCACCCAAACGGCCGAACCAGTTATCTTAATGTTATCTTGGTACGCTACCGGTTTAGTTTGGATATTACTACACGGTGTATACCAATCAGAGCCTGTATTTTTTCCTTTTCTAAACTTCAGGCTCAAGAAATGTTTTTTTAATAAAGTTTCAAGAAATGTTTCCGAGTTCATTTTTGATCGAGTAAATAATAGATGTTGGAAAATATATCATCAAGACACACACGTTGACGTTGTTTCAAACAGTCTTTTTCTCCAAAGTCAACTGCGTTTTTTCAGAAGTCTCTGTGACTTGAGGTTCTCTCTTGTACTTTTGGGAAAAATTTCATCCTATTCTCTAGTTTATATGAAGATCGTTCATCCAAACTGGTGAAGATCAGAGCAATCAAGAATCATCTTTTGATTCTGTTTTGGTCATCTCAATCGTATGTTTTGGTAAGTTCGTGATCCCAAGTTGTTGTTCCGACAGTTCTTGACATCTTGTACACAAAATGTGTGGCACATCACCACCTCCACCTCCTCCTCTTCCCCCTCCACCCCTGCCGATGCGTGGAAGAGGAGTCTCACTGTCACCACCTCACCTTCCTCCGAAGCATGGAAGCGGTGGGACTGATCCTCCTCCTCCTCCTCCTCTATATGGAAGAGCACCACCACCTCCACTTTATCTGAATAGTAAAAGAGCCGTACCAACTGTTCTGCCTCCGGGTGATGGTGCTCCTCCCTACACAGTTTATCCTAAAGGTGTAGGGAGATGCCATGGTCTTGCACTTCCTCGTTCGAGAGTTTCTTATGTGATGAAATTAGCAAGTGCCTTATGGAACGACGAACAGAGACGTAAAAAAGGACAATTGTACTAATCTAACTTGATTTTTTGGGTTTAAAATATTTAAATTAAATGTTACTCTCTCTCGTTTATTAACTAATTCATCTTGTTTTCTCCTAGCGAACCAGGACCTCTTGCATCAGAAATAGAGACACTTTTGCTTCCAAAAGTGAAGAAGCCGGTTAATAACTCCGGATATGAACAAGGTATGCTATGATTTGCCAAGAATATGAGTGCCTCCCGCATACTTTGTAAAATTTATAAATGCTGTAATAATAAGAGGGTCTGTATATATGAGCCCCCATTGCATGTATTTATGCATTTGCGATTCAATATTTTATGCAAGTCCTTCAGAACATGTGTGTAGCTATCCTCTAGGATGCTGCTTTTGTTTTGACAAGAAGTTGTAGTTCAGACGCTTCAAATGTTGTTCAGTGATATGACTGTGGAATCATTGGGTTTTATGACATTAAACTGCTAACTGAATGGTGATATGGCCATATGGAATCAACCTCAGTTTCGAAACAATAAGATCAATATATTTGTCGCCACGATTTTGTTTGTTAATCTATGGTTTTAATTATACAGTACCGTATTCTCTTTAATATTGTGCAGATAGAAGATATAAACACTAGAGCTACAACCCGAACGTTATAAAATATTAGCCAGAACTCGACGTGGTATGGTGTCTAAACACACACATATTAAATGCGTCCTTTGGTCGTTATTCCACAAGACCATATTATATAAACTAACCGTTAAATAAAATATTACTATTTCTGTTAACCTTCTTTATAATTGATTTTCCTCCAATTTTAGCCAAGATTTGTCATAAAATTGTAACTTTTTCCCTACGTTCGCGCTCCCTCCCTCTGTACACGAACCTAAATAAAGTACAAAACAACAAAAAATCTTTAATTTTGGTTTGTAATTGTAATTATCAAAAAAGTAATTAATCTAGTTTTTATTACCACTAATCAAATCAACCAACATTCCCATCACGTCTCATTCCTCCGTCTCATTGTTTTCTCTCAGGTTGGACTTTCTCCACGCGTGCGTCCGAAGTTTTCACCAGAAAACTTCGCCTGGATTTTTCTAGGTAAGCAGACAAATGATCGCTTTCATTAATCCTCCTCGTATCTTCATTGCCATGATATTTTGCTGATCACGACTTTAATTATCAACCATGTTTTGACTTCTTCCATTGGCTATTTTTTTTTCTCTTTTGTTCCACCAAAGTGATCATCTATCTCCCCATCTCCTGGTAGTTTTGTTTGTAAAATGTTATGTTCTCGTTAGCTTTGTCTCTTCATATCTTTATAATTGCGATTCTAAAAGGTTATGTTTGTCTCTAACATGGTTATCTCCTGGTAATTTTGTCTGCAAAACGTTATGTTTTATTCTTGCTAGCATTCTCGGAAGTTTCCAGTAGTTGAACATGTTCTTATTAGGTTTGTCTCTCCATATCTTTACTGCCTTTCTAAAAGGTTAGCTAGGTTTTTTCATGATCAGTCTGGACAAAGTGTAATGAAACATTTACAAATTGTAAAAGAAAATATGTTCAATTTATTTTGAATGGTTAGCTAGGTTTTTCCTAAATCGCACGATCGGCTATGGGTTTATCTCTAAAAGGTTATCTCCTGTTAGCTTTCTGGTGCCATTTGATCCTGTTCTAATTTTTCTTATTATATTATATGGATATAATTTATAGAATCTAATCATCAAGTCTTTTTTTTTTTTTTGTTGAATCAATCATGTCTCAGGAGTTGAATGATCCAGTTTTGGGTTTATCAAGTGTTTCCACAAGTTTGCTTACGAGGTCGACGCATAAATGAATCCTATGCGTGATCAATCAGGCAGCCCTTATGGAGATTCAACTCCTCGTAGTCCATTTTCTCCCTACTCCGGAGATGAAAGGCATAGAAACCTTGCAGATTCGAAAAGAGATACAACGACTCCTCGTAGTCCTTTCTCTCCATTTTCTCCATTATCTGGAGATGAAAGGCACAAAACTCTCGCAGAATCCAAATTCCAGCAAGCCCTCCCCTGTTCTGGTACATGTGTTGTAGTTACTAATGTCTGCCTGTGTTTGTCTATGTATAATCTTCTTGTTTACTGATTCTTTAAAGCCTTGTAGATCCATCATCCCCTGGATCAATGCATCATGGTGGACACAAGTTTCATGAGGTTTTCCAAATGAAACAAGGGCGTTATGATCTTCAAGCTTCAAAGATTTCTGAAATGATGAAATCAAGTAGCTTAGATGTACTTCTACTACCTCATCCAACATTTCCATACAATTAGTTTATTCTCTTTTTACAATGTTCTTTGGCTTATGTTTGATGCAGAATGCACCAACACAGTCACTACTAAGCGTTGTGAATGGGATTCTAGATGAAAGTATTGAAAGAAAGAATGGTGAAATCCCTCAGGTATTTTGAAGTCTAGCTATTAAGATCATACTGTGATTTACCGCTTGGGAAAGTTTTTGACAAAAGCTAACTAATGATCAGCGAGTGGCATGCCTTTTGAGAAAAGTTGTGCAAGAGATTGAGAGACGCATATCAACTCAAGCTGAGCATCTAAGAACGGTATGGTTTTTGTTTTATTGAAGAATATGTTTTCAGTTTCTAGTTTTGCTGAGTATATTTTTTTTTTCTGGTGCAGCAAAACAATATTTTCAAAACTCGAGAGGAGAAGTACCAGTCAAGGATCAACGTCCTAGAAGCCTTAGCATCAGGAACTGGTAAAGATAGTGAGGTATGTATCAATTTTTAACCAGTTTGGCCTCTAAGAGACTGTTTCCTGAATATCTTACCACATAGTGTGTTACATTCTCTCCTCTGCTGATGAACTGATTCTATGACAGATTGCTACACAACAGCTTAGACAAATTAAGGTAACATTATACTTTAGTAATAGTAGTATCTCTACATGTCTTTGACTTGATGTGCACTGTATGATAGACAGAGAAGTCAACCTGGGAAGAAAAGAAGAAGAACGGAGAAGAGGATATGCTTAAGCTGCTCAAAGAAAATTGTCAATACGACCTTGAAATCTCTGCGTTGAGGCAAGAGCTGGAGACAACTAAACGAGAATATAAACAACAATGCACGCAAATGGAAAGCCAAACCATGGTCAGTACGTTATTTTCTAAGTCAGGATGTTATCTTTTACTGTCCTGACATGAAGTTACTTTCAAATGAGATAGACAGAAAAGACAAAGTGGGAAGAACAGTGGAAGAACGAAGAGGAGGATATGGCCAAGTTATCAAAAGAAAACGATCAGTTCAACCTAGAAGTTTCAGCTTTAAGGAAAGAACTGGAGAAAACTAAGAAAGCATATGAACAGCAGTGCTCGCAAATGAAAAGCCAAACGATGCAAGCAACTACAGGACTTGAGATTAGGCTGAAGGAACTTGAGCAAGAGCGGAAAGAGGCAAACACTGTAAAAACTTCCCTTGAGGAAAGAGTCAACGAGCTCGAGAAGATGGGAGAAGAAGCACATACTGCTAAAGAAGCTCTTGAGGAAAAGATAAAAGAGCTTCACGAAATGGAGAATGAAACAAAAAGTGTTAATACAAGTCTTGAAGGAAAGATTCAAGAGCTTGAAGAGAATCTTGTAACTTGGAAGAATAAAGTCAAAAAAATGGATGAAATATCTGAGTCCAAACAACAAAGTTGGAGTCAGAAAGAAGTTTCCTATAAAAGGTTTATTGATTACCAGTCTCAGACACTAGAGGTATATATATGTTTAGAGCAACTGTTTTCTATAATCTATCTATAGTTGGCTAATTGTGCTGAATCGCAGGAGTTGAGGTTCTATTCAAGTTCCATCAAGCAAGAAATTCTGAAGGTTCAAGAGAACTATACAGAACAGTTCAGCCAATTAGGTAAGGGAATTTTCTAATAGATGCCAGATTTTTCATGACCTTGTAACTTTTTTTTTTGTAGTTTTGATCAATCAGTATATGTCTCTTCAGGAAATAAACTGATTGAACTTAGCAATGCTGCCGAAAACTATCACGCTGTACTGACCGAAAACCGTAAGCTTTTCAATGAGCTTCAAGAGCTTAAAGGTATTAAGACGATCAAGCTAGAATCTCTCTTTTTAACCTTTGTTCAGATATGTAAATTTTCAAAATTTATGCAGCCTATAAGTTGTATACTTGTGACTTGCAGGAAACATCCGAGTGTTTTGCCGGGTGAGGCCTTTCCTTCCTGGACAAGGTGCACCAAACACTGTGGTCGAGTATGTTGGTGAGGATGGAGAACTAGTAGTTACCAATCCCACTAGGCCAGGGAAAGACGGTCTTCGAAAGTTTAGGTTCAATAAAGTTTATAGTCCAGATGCTACTCAAGGTGTCATTCTTTTCTATTTTGCTAAACATTTCTTCCATTATCATTTATGTTATGGATGTTACATTGGACGCATCAAAGTATATTAATCAAAAGTTCATTTTTTATGTTGGATTCTTGCAGCTGAGGTCTTCACAGATATAAAACCTCTGGTTCGGTCTGTGCTTGATGGTTTCAATGTTTGTATCTTCGCATATGGACAGACAGGATCAGGGAAAACTTATACAATGGTATGTATGTTTTCATTGTTAATTTATTAAATGAAATGTTCTTTCTAAGTGGCCCAAGCAAATCATTCTTGTACCTTCCTTCTTGATCTTTCAGACTGGTCCAGATGGAGCAAGTGAAGAGGACTGGGGAGTTAACTATCGTGCACTCAACGATCTCTTTAAAATATCTCAATCTAGAAAGGGAAACATAAACTATGAAGTTGGAGTGCAAATGGTTGAGATATACAATGAACAAGTGCTGGATTTGCTCTCTGATGACAGTTCTCAAAAGAAATATCCTTTTTGTTTCAACTTCTTGTTCTTATACTCTCTTTCTTTCTTTACTAGTTGTTTTAGGTTTACCTTGACCTTGCACACACTAGGGATCTTGTCTACAACTTCACAAAATGGTTTAGCTGTGCCTGATGCACGCATGTATCCCGTGAAATCAACCTCAGATGTGATTACATTGATGGACATTGGACTACAAAATCGTTCTGTTGGTGCTACTGCCATGAATGAACGAAGTAGTCGCTCTCACAGGTTATTACTTCATATTTGATCTCCATGAAACAAAACATGTGTGTTTTTAACAGGTCCTTAACACTGAAATATATGGTTTCTGATGCAGCATTGTCACTGTTCACGTATGTGGTAAAGATATGAAGACCGGTTCTGTGTTATATGGAAATCTTCATTTGGTGGATCTGGCTGGAAGTGAGAGAGTAGATCGTTCTGAAGTTAAAGGAGACAGACTTAGAGAAGCACAACATATAAACAAATCGCTCTCATCTCTTGGAGATGTGATATTCTCTTTGGCTTCAAAGAGTTCTCATATACCATACAGAAACAGCAAGCTAACACAATTACTCCAAAGCTCTCTTGGTTAGTATTGATGCTCTAGTTTCTGAATTTAACTGATCTAATCATAAACATAACATTGTATACTTGGTGATGTTGGAGTATAGGAGGACAAGCAAAGACCCTAATGTTTGTGCAACTCAATCCTGATGCTATTTCATATTCAGAGTCCATGAGTACATTAAAATTCGCAGAACGTGTCTCTGGAGTTGAACTTGGTGCTGCAAAGAGCAGTAAAGATGGTAAAGATGTTCGAGACCTAATGGAACAGGTAAGGTGGAGACTTGTGATCTTTTTTCCGTCCTGAATTTTTGGAGGCTGTACAAAATTAGCAGAGATTTTAGTTTAACAAAATTGGGAGCTTATGTTTATTATACATTACCTCTTAAAATTTTAGACGCCATAAGCCAATGTGTTTCATTTGGTTATGCTTAGAACCGGTTCTTGTTACCATTCACAATTACATGAATTATTTGTTTTGTTTACAGTTAGCGTCGCTTAAGGACACAATAGCAAGGAAAGATGAAGAGATAGAGAGGCTTCATTCGGCAAAGGACATTCATCATCCTCATAGACCTCAGAAACCAATGGTGAGGATAAAGAGCTTAGGACAAACCGATGACATAAACTCAGAAACTGGAGAATATTCATCACACTCAAGACACGCAGTTACTGACGGCGAGAGTTTAGCCTCCTCCGTCGAAGCAGAGTCTGAGGAGAGATTGAGCGAAGTGACATCTGATGCTGCCTCTAACGGAACTCAAGGATCACCTGATGTTGCTAAGAGACCACCCAAGATTTCAGACAGGTTAAGACTCAAACTTATGACATGTTGTGGTTCCTAAGAGATTGTTTTCTTGTGTCTTACGTTCTAATGGTACATGAAATTACAGAGCAAAGTCAACGACTTCAAGGTCCTCGGCTGTAACACGACCACTTGATAAGCTTCGGAAAGTAGCTACAAGAACAACATCGACCGTTTCTAAGGTTGCATCGGGCTTGACGTCATCGAGTAAGCAAAACTGAGAACCTATACATAAGTATTAATTTTTGTGTTTAGTTTTCTAATTTTGAGATTAATTGCAACGAACTTTTGTTTAATTGATATGATTTCTAGGCAGCAAGAAGACAAGCAACGCTTCTAGTTTGTCAAAATCTTCTAAACGGTGGGCGTAATTGACGCTTTAACTCCTAGCCGTAGCCGACCGACATTCCTTACACGCAACACTGCATATACCACTCTTTTTTGGTTCGGAAAACCTTACGTACGGTTTTTCATTTTCCTTTAATATATGGGTTCGACTGGGACTATAAAGTACAAACTATACCAATATTTTATGTGATTTACGTATCAAATATTGTAAATACATACATCTTAGACCATGTTTATCCATGGATCCTAAGTGGGTTTTTAAGCAAAATAACCTATTTTATTATTTCACAGATTTTTTTTTTTTGTAAACCAAAGAAAAATAGCTTATCACATTTTTCAGGGTACTACGTACGTACTGGTAATTTCATGCATGTGGTTATATAATTGAAATATATAAATTTAGCGATATTGCGTTCTTTCACCTATTCAATGTTATATATTAATTTATTATTATTTTGTAATATCACCAAACGTAACTGATAAAATTATAGAGTCAATTAGCTAAAAAATCACAAAAAGTTGAAAATTATGTAAATACACAGATGTGACAAGTTGTGTGTCTATGAACAAATATACTATGGTGTGTGATTCAGGGTATTGAGTTAATTATGGAAAAAAATTGTGTATATGGGATGCAATTTCACTGAATTATATCTGAAGTATGAAACATGTAACTTGGTTTTCTTCCTTCCATTAAAAAGTCACTCAAACTCAAATTGCAATACTCAAAATTGAAAATTCAATTCCTGTAAATTACAATATCTAATAACAGCTCTAAAGGAATTGATCATGGGCCGATCCTAAACGAATAAAGCAAATCTGTATAAGCCCCTAATGTGCGAGGCCCAAGTTTGTTTTCACGTACTGTTGCTGTCAAAGCGCACCCGGGAATAATACTCAAGTTGTCACGGTTGCGAGTACCGACGAAGACAATGGCGGGGAAGCAAATCGGCGCAGAGGGCGGTGTGCCAGAGAATCTCGCCGGAATGACCAAAAGCCAGCTTTACGATATCATGTCTCAGATGAAGGTTGTCTTCTCTCTACTCCTCGATTATTGGCTACAACACTTGCTCGAATCTTGTTTTGTGATTGATTGAATCTGATGACGCAGACGCTGATCGATCAAAACCACGAGCAAGCGAGAGAGATTCTGATCCGGAACCCTCTTTTGACCAAGGCTCTTTTCCAGGTGAGCTTCTTACTCGATTGTACTGCTTTGATTAAATGTTTTAAGTTAAAAAATTAGGGTTTGTGATTTTGTGACATGAACAACGTGTTGACACTAAAAATCATCTACATGTAGATTTACAAAAATTAGGGTTTTTGGGATGTTGTATATGATGTTATATGTTGGTGAATGTCAGGCACAGATCATGCTTGGTATGGTTCAGCCTCCTCAGGTGGTATTTGCTTGAATCCCTTCAAAGAAAAAATTGCTTTTAAGTCAATTCATTTTCATGCGCTTTTTAATTAACAACTCTGTTCATCTAGGTTCCAAAAGTGGATCCTCTAGTCGCGGCACAGCCTCAACAGTCCCGTCAATCGATCCCGACAAAGCCAAACGTTAACGCTCATGTTTCATCTGTTCAAGGCGGAGAGCCAGCAGCTACAATGCAACCACAAGCACCTATTAGAAAACATCCAATGCAACAACAACAGCCAATGCCTATGCCTATGCCTCTGCCTCCTCCACCTTCTGTCTCTGCAACCAGTAATGCTCCATCACAGCCTCGTTTTTCCCTTCCCCAGCGTCATGGACATTTGAATCCTGCTGGCAGTTCTTTGTCCCATCCACAGTCTTCTCAAGTTCAAAACGCGCCTCCTCTAGCTCCCCATCATCCAACATCCCAACAACCTCAGTTTCATCATCTTGATATACCAGCCTCCTCTACTCAGTTGCAACAACAGCAGCCAATGCACTCTGTTGGGGGTTCTCATTTAGCTCAACAACAGCCTAGACCATATCATCATCAGTTTGGACCATCCCAGCCTGGTCCCAACGCTGCGTTTCAACACCATGGCGCACCTCCTCAGCATCATTCTCAACCCATGTTTCATGTGAGTTTTATTGAGTAGCTTATTATCCGTTTTCTTTTGTTTCATGGTTTTGACTGACTAAAGCTTTGTTTATTTGAACCAATTCATAGTCAGGCAACAGACCCCCGGCTTCTGGTGGACCGCAGTTCCCTCAGGGACAGCCACATCTGCCTAGTCAGCCACCATATCAGGTACTCTATACTCTTACTCTCTTATACCTTTAGGCAGTATGTTTGGTTGTTTTGCAGATTGATTATGCAATTTATCTTTGTGCTCCTTCAGTGAGTAGGATTCACCCTTTAATAAGTATTCTTTCCGACATTTTTCATTGTTCTTAATCAGATATGGGAAATTTCCAGCAATAATTCTTCTCATCTTTGTTCTTCGTCATCTAGTTTCTAATTTTCTGCTTCTGTTTGCGTAAAATCCTGTTCTCGCTTAAAACAATAATTAACCTGAATAAAAATTGTGCAGGTTTTAGTTATGCTTTTGAATCTAACTGCTTGTATTCTTCCAGGGTGGAGGACAATTTCGTGGGGACTACAATAATAACCAATTGGGAGGTCCGATGGCTGCAGAGAGAGGTCCTTGGATGGCTAGCCAACCAGAGAGCTCAAACATTACTCATCTCCCAGGATTAGGACCGGCTCCTCCACCAAGCCAAGTTGGGCCTGGAGGCGGACCACCACCTCGCCCTGCACCGGTAATTGACCTTCTCATATTGCAACTGAAAGAACCAGCCATTGATCCGATAATATATCATGTCCATGGTTGTGTGGTTCTGTCATTTTAACATTCCGTTTCCAGTAGTTTGCGTCCTTAGCCGGAGTTCTAAATGACTTTTGAGCAAAAAGAGGCTTGTGTTCATTTGTTAATGATTATTGTCTGTTTTCTTTTTTCTTGTGCAGATATCTGCAGATATGGAGAAGGCATTGCTTCAACAGGTGATGAGTCTGACCCCAGAGCAGATCAATTTACTGCCACCAGAACAGAGAAATCAAGTCCTTCAGCTCCAACAGATTCTCCGACAGTGAAGCTCATTGATAGAAATCACTTGGTCTCCATTAGCAGAGACGGCTTTTGGTTTGAATGTAAGGTCCGAGACAAGTTTGAGATGATTTGTCATTGTGTTGAAAAAAGAAGTAATTAATTGTACTTTTTTAAGTTCAAGTATCATTTAATACTTTGCTCATAGGCCCCCAGGAAAATGATGTGTTCTCTCACTTCTGACTTTAAAAGTTTCGTTCTTGTTTATGGTTATGATCAGTCTTTCAAGTCCTAACACTGCCTGCGGAAATGAACCGAACTCGCCAAACCCAACCGATTTCTTTTTGTTTACGCTTCAAATTCGGTTCAGTTTAGTTTTTTTTTTTTTTTTTTTTCAGTTCAATCTAGTTAGTTTTAATTTTGTTCTAGTTCGGTTACAAAAATATAATTCATAAATATAAAAATATAATCATTTGACACAAAATTATTAACTTCCTCATATTTTGAATGTAGCCAAACATCACAATAAAAATATAAAAGATGTAATCCAATTAATTTATACCGAAATTATATTCAAATTTCAACCCAATTTTTTAAATAGTTATAATCGAATCAACCTTATAAAATCTGGATTCAATTCAGTAGAATTTCCAAACAAATCAATGATTGTTAAACGGTTAAACCAAACCGAACAGTCGGTAAGATTTTGTACAGACTTAAACTTAGTAAACCAATTCGCAGGCCTGACTGTGGTTTAACGTTGGCAGTCAAAAACACACTAACAGACATGTTTAAAAAGCCCGGCCCAGGCCCAACCAAATTCAATAACATAACATTTACCTCTGAAATCGACAACTCGTAAACTGCTCCGGCCACCAACGCCATCAGTCGCCGGGGAACCCAATCGCAGATTCGCTCGTCGCGGCGTCTTCGCCATGAGGTTCCGGTACGCCATGGTCTGCTCCTCGAATCAGAACCGGAGCATGGAGGCTCACTTCCTCCTCAAGAGGCAAGGTCTCGACGTAGCTTCGTACGGGACAGGGTCTCACGTGAAACTACCTGGACCATCCGCCAGAGAGCCTAACGTCTACGACTTCGGAACTCCGTACAAGCAGATGTTCGATGAACTCAGGCGCAAGGATCCTGAGCTGTATCCTATCTTGATTTGTTCCTTAAGCTTCGAATCCCTAATTGCTGTGATAATCTCAGAGATGCTTTGTTTTTTTTTTTGTTTTTTTTGTAGTTAGAACATTGTTTAGTGAACTGTTTGAGCCTTTGTAAGCTTGAGGTTTTGGTAACAACCTTGACGGTTTATTCAGTTACAAGAGGAATGGGATCTTGCAGATGCTTAAGAGGAACCTAAACGTGAAGCTTGCTCCTCAGAGATGGCAAGATAATGCTGGTGATGGCGTGTTTGATGTTGTCATGACGTTTGAAGAAAAGGTTTTCGATTCTGTGCTTGAAGGTAATCAAGATTCTTCATCTCAGTCAGTTCTTGAACGGCAGTTGATATATAGTTGTTCCTCCTGCTTCTCCTATTTGAACAAGGTCGAAATGTTGTGGCTTTTTACCTAATCTATGCGCAGTGTTTTCCCAATAATCTTGTTATGTGGTGTTTTTAGCTCGAACTAGTTAGGTTTAAGATGTTTAAATATGAATTGTTGATGTTGATGAGCATCGAGCAGAAGTTGCTCTTGTGGAGATGAAAGTAATTATAACAGTCTTTGTGTGTGTCTTTACTATCTTGATCTCATCGATTTATTTGTTATTTACCAATCTGCAGATCTTAATAACAGAGAGCAGTCACTGATGAAAACCATACTTGTGATGAACTTGGAGGTTAAAGATAACCACGAGGAAGCAGCTATAGGTGGCCGTCTTGCCTCGGAACTCTGTCAAGAGGTCAGTAATCAAATAAAGAAATATATATATATCCATTCAATTGTTGTCAATTAGTCAGTTTTTTTCCATCACTCATGTAGTTGCAGCCTTTTGATAAAAGTTTATATTGGTGTGATACCTCCTGATATTAGATATATTATTGTTTGTGGGTTTTAGATTGAAGGGAATGAAACATGGGAAGATACAATAGATGACATTGTCGCTGGCTTTGAAAAACAGCAAAGGCGGAAACTTGTCTATAGCATCTCATTCTACTGAAGATACCATTGTCATCAGTTGCAGTTATCTGTCAATGTCAGCTTTTCTTTCCTCCTTAGATTATGTAGAATGCTGTTTTGTGGCCCGAACCTTGGCGATGGTTAATCGTTTTGGTATGCTTAAGGTTATATTGTCTTCCAAACACGTTCCTCTGTTTGTTTCTATTTACTTGAAAGCTGAAACAGAACCATGATGAGCAGATGCTACAAGAAAACAAATATGTTTTACTTTTTTTTGTTGAAATTTCAAGAAAAACGTAATATGAAAGTTACAAAATGGATAACAGATATGTGACACTACTTGTCCTTTGCCCCAGCAATAATTCTTTTTGTATTCAGATTCAACTTCCACATAAGAAACGTTTCTTTTAGTCCCCAACTATTTCGTCATCTTCACCAAAACAGCTAGAAAAAATCATTTTAGTAAAAGAAGCGGTTTGGTCCCTGATGATGATGAATGGGAATGGCAGAAGAATCGTTCTGTGGTGGAACCGGAGAACGTGATGCATTACATGACGGAGAGAGAACTCATGTGGCGAGCAACGAAGATTCAAGAAACGCCGTTGAGGACGACAGAGAAAGTGGCGTTTATGTTATTGACGAGAGGGAAGCTTCCTATGTTCGTTTATGTTGCTCAAAAAAAGGGAAGCTTCCTTGCTAAACTGTGGAGAGATTTTTCCAAGTCTATCTAAAATTACAAAACTTTGTTAATTTATTATGTATTTACAAACTAGACGAAATATTTCAAACATGACTTTACGATCAACAATTATATTTGTCTTATGACAATTCTCGTCCGTCTTTAAAAACTTCATGCCTAAAATTTCTATATATACAAATATTTGAAAAAATTATAAGCTTTTTTATTATTCTGTATAGTTTTTTTCTCCGAGAGTTCGAAACCTTGAACTTCATAAATTTTTAGTTAAACTACTAAACTAAAGAAACTTTAACAAAACCTTGTTCACATATTTTTATTATAATGTAGATACCAGGACCGAAGCATAACTAATCTTTAAAAAGGCAATACCAACCACTATTTTGATTTCGGATTTTCCGAGACCACATGACAATATTAAAGTCCCACATCGCGCAGTGACATAGTCCTTAGAAAATATATATTTTCTAATAAATGCTTGGATAATATTCCAATTTTGAACTAGAGCTTGTGGTACGTGTTAGGGTCATCAATAATATGATAATCATTATCAAAGCCTATAGTTTGCTCAACATATGATTTCTCACGTAAACAGTTTTCTACTTGTGTTACCTGTAAAAATAACTCATATTATTATGGTATTTTTGAGATGTTGGGTTTGGGCTGTTTCCTTTGAACCGTTTTCTACCTACATCTCGAGAGGGCCTATTAAAATCCCACATCGTGTGGTAACATGTTCCTTGGGCAATATATAAATATATGGACAATCCTCCATTCTTTAGCTAATTTTTGGGCGTGAGTTAAGTTCATCGCTAATATGGTATCATAGTCCATGGTAAAAACTCAGCATATGATTTCTCACATAAATAGTTTCCTACATGTTTAGCATGTACAAGTGGTTCATGTTGTTGTGGTATTCCGAGATGTTGGGCTTAGGATGTTTTCTATGGATCGTTTCCCACCCACATCTCGAGAGGGCTTTTAACATCTCACACTGTGGATGTCTAGTGCCCGTGGGCAATATACATGTAATGTGATAGTCCTTCACTCTTGAGCTATAGTTTTTGGGTGTTAATTAGGCACATCACTAATATGGTATTGGAGTCTAGGGTTTGACCCAGCATATGATTTCCTATTTCTACTTGTGTAGCATGTAAAAGTGGTCCTATTAAAGTCTCACATCGTGTGGTGACATGATCTTTCGATAATATATAAGTGTATAAACAATCCTATACTCTTGAGTTAGCTTTTGGGTGTAAGTTAGACTCATGACTAATAGACATAATCCCATCTTCTTCTAATCAAACACTAGTAACTTAATTCGTGATAAAACTGAAATCAGAACGACATACTTATATCTTATCTCTATTTTTTTTCCTTTTATCACCATGCTATACTGTTTGGCTAAACACATTGCATTCTTTCGTTTGCTTTGTATGAAAAATGTTGTTGAAATCAAGCTAATTAATAATATTTTACTGTATAACTTCAACTAGGCATGGGCGTTCGGGTCGGGTTTTTCGGATTTTAGTTCTTTTTTATAACACCACCTAGGTCCCATTCTAGTAAATTTACAAGTACGGGTCGGATTCGAATATAACACATCGGGTTTGGGTCGGTTCTGTATCACATCATAGAACCCATAAAGTAACCATATATCATTCGGATTCGGGTTATATCGGATCGGTTCGGATATACCCGATAGAAAATCTAAAATTTAAAAGCAGAACATAAGAAATATATACTTATGTACATATAATTAAGTATTTAAAGTAGTTATTTAAATTTTAAATACTTATTGTTAGATACCATATCAAAATAAATATGAAATTGAATATTTGAAGTATATGATGTTTCATATAACTATATTGTATATTAGTTTGGACATTCGGAACGGTTTCTTCGGATATCTTTTCGGATTTTTTAGTTTTTTCAGTTTTTCGGGTTACCCGTTCGGGTTCGGTTAATAACACTTCGGGTTCGGATATGTTTTGTACCACCTTACAAGATGCATTCAGGTATTTTTTACATTTCGGACCCGGTACAGATCGGATTTTTTGGTTCGGGTTCGGTTTGGATTTCGGATTATGGATTTTATGCCCAGGCCTAACTTCAAACATGTGGATCCACTACAAGAAAACATAAGCTTAACGAGGGCGGTTTTCCTCGTGAGTTCGTCGTAAAAGAGGCTTTACGACGAATTAGCGAGGAAACACGTTTTCTCGTTACTCATCCGTCGTAACACATATTTCCACGCCAATTCGTCGTAAAGACGAAGTACATCATTTCGTCGTAAAGACCACGTAAATATTCCACGTAAGGAGGTCACTATATTTCCTCGTAAATACCTCGAAACGAGTTCCTCGTAAACTACACGTAAATACCTCAAAAGTGTTTTCTCGCAAAATACACGTAACTACCACGAAAGTATTTCTTCGTAAAATACTCGTTTATCTTTCCTTGTCATTTCCTCGTAAATGTTTTCTCGTAAAATACTCGTTTATTTTTTCTCGTCATTTCCTCGTAAAGTTTTCACGTAAATAGATCGTACATTAGCTACGAATTTACTTCGTTTTTATTATTTTACAGAATTTCAAAATATAATTGAAAAATAATTAAAATTATTTAATTTATTAATAAAATTATAATTTAAAATATAAATAAATCAATACGAAAATATTTTATATATAAATAAGTTTTGAATTTATAATACAACAACCGGAAAAAAAAGAACTAAGGGTCGTTCATTGCCTGGTAGAATTCATCACTCCTCCTCGCAGCATCTGCCTCGTTATGTGTGTCGGATGACTCGCCTCCAATAGGATGTTGTTGTCGCATGTTCCTCAACATGGACTCCCATTCCGGATATGTGGCCGCTATAACGTCCAAGAAGCCCTCGACTCCACCCATACGAGGTTTTGTCGCGGCCAACTCGTTACGCAGCTCAGTGACTTCATCATCCCGTCGCTGACCATAAGACGATATCGCTCTCGGAACATCGTTGACGAAACCAATCCCCAACGTCCGTCCTTTTTTTTTAGGGACAACCTTAAAAACAAAATAAAATAAATATTGTTAGTAAAAATTTAAAGTTAAATTAAACAAATAATAAAAAAATTAAAATTTCAAAAAATTTACCTCCTCGTAAATCTTATCTACCTCAAGTGTGGATAAGGTGACGGGTAATCCGTCGGTAGACTGCTGGGTCTGGCGGTCGTCAACCTGAGCAACCAAGTCGTTGAAGATTTGCTCGGATTTGCCATCTAAAAATTGGTCCGCCTTATTCTTGTGGGTCCTCTTGTAAAGTTGCCTAAGAGACGGGACAACTCCCGTCTCTTTGGCCTAAAAAACATTTAAGAAAGTTAATTAATACAAATTATTTATATATATATATATTAAAAAATTAATTAAATAAAATATTTAATTACCATTTCCAAATGTGAAGCATAGGCCTGTTTCAGTGCTCATCGGCGTGGGATTTTTGGCCCGTAGTGTGAAACATCGGCCCGTTTTCGTGCTCATCGACCGTGTTACGGGAGTTAGAGCAAGACTGGACGATTCTAATGGAATCAGGAAGACGCCAACAACGGATGAGGCCATCCCACACATCCGTGGTGAGCGTAAATCATGAAAAAATTAAAGTATATATAATTAATTAATAGAAACTTACAGCGTAAATTTTGAACCACGCCTTTCTGATGTAGTGAGGCGTCTTACTCCAGTTCGGATGTGCCACGGAGAAGTAATCTTTGATCGTGTCGGTTACGTCCGATGCAAGACATCCGTCAATCCCCCCCCTGGAAAGTAAAAATTTAAAATATAAATTATTTTTTAATGTTATAAAAGAATTTTAAACGAATTAAAAAAAAATTAATGCAACATACCACAAAGTTCCGTCCGGTTGGTCGGGGTCGATGACTAGTAAATCTTCTCTGCCTGGCAGACGGAGATGTCCTCTACAGTGTACTGCAAGTTAGGAGCACTCGGAGGCACTATCAAATTGGGATGAATATCAGCGGGCATCGGAGGTGCCATCAGAGGAGGCACAGGAGGAGGCATCGTCGGATGAGCTATCGGGGAAGGCATATGAGGAGCCGATGGTGCACTAGAAGAAGTAGACCCAGAGACTCTCTGAGTGTACTGAGTCTCGGGGACAGTCTCCTGACCCGAAGAACCGGGAGCTGAAGAAGATGGGTCTAAATAACTATCCGGCTCACCGAACATCTCTTTGTAATGAGCAGTAAGTCTGCTTTTTCGAACCTGGGAAAAAAATTTAATTTTTAAAATTAACATCAACACTATATTTCCCAACATTATCCACCTAATCAACACTAAATAACATAAAATCCGTAAACCTATCTAAATTCCCTATACTAACCACCTAATCTATATACTAACCACCTAATCTATACTAAACTAACCAAATTAGAGAGGAATTAGAGAGGCTTACCATTGCCACGAAATGGAGAGGAAGTGGAGAGGAAGTAGAGAGGAAAGGAAGAGTGAGCGCTCGGAGGTATATATAAGATTACATATCATCGCAATTTTCTTGTAAGGTTACAACGAAATAGCGAGCAATTACAAAGGCCCACGTTTTATACTACGAGGAAATAGCGAGGAATTACAAATGCCCGCGTTTTTATATACGAGGTATTAACGATGATTTTATTATCGTTGCAAATTCCTCGTAAGGTTACGACGAAATAGCGAGCAATTCTTCGAGGAAATAGCGAGGAATTACAAGGGCCCGCGTTTTTATATACTAGGTATTAACGAGCCGCGCTTTCCTATAAATATACCCACAACTCTCCTTCTCAAACCACACACAAACTCCCAAATCACACTCCTCAGCAAAATCCTATACATATTATAAATATTTGAAAAAAAAAGGAAAAGAAGAAGATATTAGAATTCATGTGGGCGAGACTTACGTATATAACTGTTGGAAGTCTTGCCACATGTGAATCTGGTATTTTTCTTCTTTTTCTTTTTTTCTAGTTTTTACATTACGGGGTATTTACGACGATTTCGTCCTACGTGGAATTAATGAGGACCGTGTTCTTTATTTATTTTACGAGGTGTTTACGACGATTTCGTCTTACGTGGAATTAACGAGGCCCGTGTTCTTTATTTATTTTACAAGGTGTTTTCGACGATTTCGTCCTACGTGGATTTAACGGGGGTCGCTTTCTTTATCCATTTTACGAGTCCTTTACGGCGATTCTCTCTTACGTGGAATTAACGAGGCATTCGTCATAAGTTCGATGTCGCTTTACGAGGAATAACGAGTTTTATGTTTAAATCCCTAAAATCCGAAACCCCAAACCCCAAACCCCAAACCCCATATTCCTTATTTTCTACTTCATATATTCCAAACTCCATCGTTATTTCCATTCCAAACCATAATTCCCACATTTGCTTATTCATAAAACAAACTCCCACATTACCTTATTCATAAAACAAACTCCCACATCTTATTCATAAAACATCCTTCACAAAATCAAATACATCAATCGGATACATCGACGTTCTCGTCATCACTAGAAACATCATCATTTTCATTAAACTCGTCTTCAACAGCTTCGTCTGTGGCATCATCGGTAAGATCTTCGTACTCGTGATTATGCGGATCAATGAGAAGGATGTCATCAATTTCTTGTTCAGGTTCCTCGACTTCATTTATCTGTTCTTCTTGCAATGGTGGTTCTTCTCCACTGATGATTCGTCCTCGAGGTGTAACTTTGATCACTGCTAACCAATTTATACCTGAATCTCTCATCCGAGGGTATGGAAGGAAGCTAACTTGGTCTGCTTGTGAAGCTAAGATGAAAGGCTCGATTTTTTTGTACTTTCGTCCACCGTTGACATCAACTACACCGAATTTGTTAGACCGAACACCTCTGTTGACGACGGGGTCGAACCATTCACATTTGAAGAGGACGCATTTCAGCTTCAGTATCCCTGGAAATTCGACTTCAATAATCTCCGTCAAGATCCCGTAGAAATCTGTTTCCCCTTTCACACATATTCCATAGTTACTGCTCGCCCGTTGTCTACCATAGTCATATGTATGAAAAGTATAGCCTCGTGTGAAATACATCTGTGATGTGGTGACCTTTACAAGTGGAGATTGAATTACTTCGTGTAACCACTTAGGATAATCTGCATCGTCGTCATCATAATCAACCTGCAAAAATAAAGAGAATGTTAATGAAATACAGATAATGTATGAAAAAAAAGTTTTAGTTAATACCTGATTCCGCAACCACTTAATGAAGTGTTGATCTTTCCTTTTGTCTACGTCACTTGTGGATATACCAGGAAATGTTTCTTCGACTTGAGAAACAAATAGGCTGTAAAATCACATTTTATAGGAATGAATCTCTCGCAATTATACAATTAATTATACTTATATGTGTTTCGAAGTGTCAATATATGTTACCTTTCAAAATAACGAATCAATGGATCTTCGCAATTGAGTAGAATATAGGTATGTGCACTATGAGCGTCTTCTTCACTCGACCACCAAACCTCTTTACACTTCCCACCGAGTCGCCCAATCTGGCTAAAGATGTCTGGAACACCAGCAACTGCATAAGTTGGCGCAACACCACCATCATCATATCTTCTTGGAGCTCTTCTCCGTGTACGTACTTTTGACGCAAAGTAGTACGATGTGAAGTGAGAAACTTCTTCCGTCAAACTTCCAACAATTATAGAACCTTCAACTTTGGCGAGGTTCTTTGCTTTTCCCTTCAAATATTTCATGGCTCGCTCATACTGATACATCCATCCGTAATGTACAGGTCCACGAAACAATGCCTCATATGGGAGGTGGACAGCTAGATGCTCCATGACGTCAAAAAATCCGGGAGGAAATATCTTCTCCAAGTTGCACAATAAGATGGGAATGTTCTCCTGAAGCCGTTCCACAACTTCTTCTTTAAGAGTGCGTGTGCTCAGATCCCTGAAAAATGCTCCAATGCCTTTTATATTCAAAAAAAAATTAAACACATTGTTAGTCAATTCCAATATGGGAACTCCCAAAATATACTCTTCTTATGCCAGTTGTGATGAACACCGTAAGAGTCATGCATATTACGAGGGACTTGCCAATTACCACCACAACGAACTGTTTCGTTAGCTCCGTAGTAGTCGATTTGCGCTTCAATTTGTTCTCCAGTTAGATATGGAGGAGGAGTGTCTCTCACAACCCTTTTGTGCCTAAACAAATTCTTGTTTCTTCGGTAAGGATGGCCAATGGGAAGAAATCGACGGTGACAATCAAACTAACTTGTCTTCCTACCATTCTTCAGTTGAAACGCATCTGTCGTTTCATTACGATATGGACAAGCTAATCTCCCATGTGTAGTCCATCTAAACAACATCCCATTGGCAGGAAACTCACTTATGGTCCACAAAAGCATCGCTCGCATCGTAAAATTCGTCTTCGTTGAACAGTCATACGTTCTCACCCCTGTTGACCACAAATCCTTCAACTCTTTTATCAGTGGTTGTAGGAAAACATCCAGGGACCTTTTTGGATGGTTCGGACCAGGTATTAATATGGTCAAGAATAGCAACTCCTGTTGCATGCACATCTCCGGTGGAAGGTTGTATGGTGTAAGAAAGACTGGTCACAATGAATATTGTCTCCCTGATATTCTGAACGGACTAAATCTATATGTGCATAGTCCGAGATACACATTCTGGCTATTGCTAGCGAAATCCGGATGTACTTTGTTGAAATGTTTTCAGGCTCTTGCATCAGATGGATGAGTCCTCTCACCATTCGTCTGAGTATGCTCGGCATGCCATCTCATCTTTCCAGCAGTCTGCTATGATTGATCCAATCTTTTCAATCTGTCTGTAATTGGTAGGTACCACATCCTTTGGTACGGTACCCTATTACGTACCCGTCCTTGCGGCTTGAATCGTGGCTTCTTGCAGAATCGACATTCTTCTAGCTTCTCATCATCTCCCCAATAGATCATGCAGCTGTCGATGCAAATATCTATCATTTCCGAACGCAACCCAAGACTATAAACTAGTTTCTGAATCTCATAATAAGAATCAGCAGACACATTGTCTTCCGGAAAATACTCTTTAAACAAGTCCGCTCATTCGTTCATGCAACTTTCAGGTAGATTGTGATCAGTTTTAATATTCATCATTCTAGCAGCCAACGACAATTTAGAGAGACCTTCTCTACAACCACTGTAAAGTGGTTGATTCGCCGCGTTTAACATTTCGTAAAACTTTTTTGCATCTATATTAGGTTCTTCATCATGAGCTACGAATGCATCAGCTACCATATCATGAACCCTATCAAAATCTACCATCTCCTCCTGATGGTAACTATGTTCATTATGCAAATGATGATCAACCGGTTCTTTTTCCTGAAAATTGCTATTACTACTACTAGCTTCATTCTGATCATAATTAAAACCTTCTCCATGTTGAAACCAGATATAGTAATTTGCCGTGAAACCTCTATTTATTAAATGCTTCCAAACATGTGTTTTCTTGTAGTGATCACCACAATACTAACAACTTGATGTATAACCATTTTATACTAACTGGATAATATACAGATTTATTTATAACCGTGGAAATCCTAAAAAAATTTTAGACTCAAAAACTAATTCAACGAAGCTTTGTATTCGGATACACAACTAATCTATCAATACGGCAAAGTTTGGTAGTCAAGATGAATCGAACACAAGACAGTGGAGAATGCACGATCAAACAAAAAACAATTATATGAGTTAAAAGAAATGATGTTGCTAGCTCATCTTTTGTTGTGATGTCCTACTTTTTCAAAAACAATCATGACATTCCTTTTACAAAATCCAAAACAAAAAGAAACTCCCAAATTCGTTGTTCAAATGAGTACCATATGATTGTCTAATAAATTATGGAGATCGTATAACTCAACGTATTTTTATAATGTTTTTTTAGTAATGTTAGACAGCTTAGAGTGAAACTCAAACTAATATTCAAAATTCAGCACAGATTTTTGGATAAATATTAACTTAAAATAACCTTATAAGTGGAAAGTTATACGTATCTTTAATTGTACTTATGAGGCTTTATAACTACATGTTTAAGATTTACAAATACAACGTCCATAATTAAAGTTACTTAATCAAAATAAATTATTACTTACACACTGTACATATATATTTTCAAAGCTTATATATAAAGAATGTGGCTTAGTAACAAAAATTACAAAGGGGAAAGGTAGATTCCAAGAAAGAAAGACAGTCTCATATATAGTTTCATTTAGACTCACGACAATTCCTCTTGGTTTTAATCTCATTTCAAAGCTAGAAAATGGAATATACTCAAAATCATAATGAATTAAAAGTTCAATTAGTATGAAAATGTCAAAATCAACAATCTACAGAGTTTTTTTTAATTAGCCACCCCAAAAGAGGATAGCAATTGAGAAATGGACTTCTCATCGATCACACTATATCAATTTCAATAAATGGTTATTGTTATGTACTCTGAGTAATGACTATCGTGACAAAGACTATGAAACAATACCATAAAGCTTATCATGCCATTCATTAACTATATAACGCCAATATTTTGAAGTTAAGAAGAAAATATAATAGTTCTGATAGAGACTTAACAGAGTCGACTGAAAGCTAAAAGAACGACAAGTTTTTTTAGGAAGATTTGACATATGAAACTGACCCGACAAGAAACTACCCGAGAAGAACAAATCAATTCAACGAACCTTCTTTGAAATGATTCACTTTACCCTTTACATATAGTTTAATGAACCCATAAGACTTGGATGATAAGATTTACTGACGCAAAACATTCTACACTAAAAATGATTGCTAGTTACAAAATTTATGGTTTAATAGTAGATTATTAGGAGATATTGGGAAACCCCTACAAGATAGGTCGATGAAATTATTTCTGTATAAAAAAGAGGTTAATATATCCATATATTTATGACGAAATCAGATCTAATAAGTTTATGTTATTGCAAACTTTGTTTTTGCCATAAAATAAAGAAGAAACAAATCTAAACCGAACCTGTCATTTTTTATAATTTTCATAATTTTCTGATTAAGTAATACATGAAATTACTAGATAACTGATTTATCGTATATGACATCTTGATTTATCATGAGTATCTTAACTTAAAATGAAGAAGGGAACAAAAATGAAAAAGAAAAAAACAAACTCTTAAATAGTAATAAATTATGTTTTTAACAAAATTAGCACAAGAAGTAGATTTTTAATATCATTTATTAAAGATAAAAACAAATACATTTACATATTTGAATTTAGTATTTAGTGATTAGAGTTTAAAATTTTGTATTTATAGAGGATGAGAATGGGATTAAGGTATAGGAGTTAGAGCATTTTTAAAAAAAATATTTTCTCCCAAAAAATTTTGTGCAGATTAAAAAAAATACAAATATATATTTTTGGCACAACAAATATATCTTTATTTAATATACAATTAATTAATCAAAAATAAATTTAAAGAAAATTTTGTTAGTTATTCAAAAAAACAGAAAAAAAAATTAAATATGTAAAGTAACATTAAAATTAGACTAACAATATTTTTGAAATATTAAAATAAACAGTGGAAGTAAATGTAGTTTTATAGATTTTTATCAGTTGGTGTTAGTTTTTGGATAAATTTTAGGAAGTGTAATTTTGAAAATTTGCCAAAAAAAAGTTCTTTAAAAAACGGACCTCGGATCTATCTGACACTCTCCACAAGTAGAAGTAATCAAACTTAATATCAACCGTTAGATATAAACCCCAAAAGTGGATGATCACAACCATCCACTTGTTAACGCATAACATTTTCTCTTTTCGGGTTGACGTCAAAAGTCTCCCTATATATGACGCTATTAAAAGAAATTTCGCTTCTACTTCATTATTTTGCCACTTGCCAGGTTCTTTCCTTTGTCGTTCTGCGAACTTTCTTTATTTCCATATAAACCAACCATATATATCATGTTGCCCCTTTAGATTATTATCAAACATTTCTATCAACAGAATAGATCAACCCTAGATTTGATCGAAGCTCTCTCTCTCTATCACCACACCTATCCCATGGCGGGGAAGAGATTAATCCAAGATCAAGAATCAGACCAAGAAAACATAACGGAGAAACGGATGAAATCACTACCACTCTTTGCCTCGTAAATTTCCTCAAAACTTCTTAAATATTTTCGTTCTTATATTGTATTATGACTAATCATATACAACCATAGTTTTAGCCAGGAAGATGTTCATTGTTCAATACATATATATATATAAGTATGCGTGTGTGCTTTTATTTTATGTATATAGTCTCTTCCTCTCTCTCTCTCTCTCTTGTTTTTTTCTTCTTCTATTGATTCATTTTCTGATAAGGTTTTTGTTACTTTTCCCCCCGCCAAATTCCAGTGTGTTTGGATCATTGAATACTGAGAACACCATGAAGAGCCTTTCGTTAGCCCTAGAGCCTGTTCTGAGAAAAGTTGTAAGTACACTTTAGGTTAACTTCTTTTTAATTATAAATACTTGTTTTCTGTTAATACAGAAATATGACATTATTGTATGTTAAGTAGCGTTAGGTTCATATGCATAACTATAGTTTAAAATTGATAATTCATAGATTTATGTAGATAGTAGAGAACTGGAGAATTTATCAGATTATCAAATTAAGAGTTAGAGGTACATATCTACCATGTTTAATCAAATTGAGACTTAAGTGTACAAGTATTCAATGCATCCATATATATGTACATATACAAATATACAGAAGTCTAGCATCGACAACGCCTAATATGCGAGTTGGAAGTTGATAAAATAAGAAAGATTTGATCTTCTGTCTAATCCGATACATTTATGTACAACACACACACACACATATATATATGCATACTAGCATACACTATTAATGTATCATAACTCCATGAAGATTTAAATAAATACTTTCAAAGTTAGAGATCTTTTTAGAATTAGTGACGAGATCTACATATATATAGGGCTACAAATTTTACATTACTTCCACTTTACAAATAATGTTTTAGAATTATGATTTTGTTACATGGGATTTTTTTATAGAAAAAATGCTTAGCAAGATCTTTTATATCTTTTTCAAGCTTCTCATGTACTAATACAGTAGAATATGTAGTGTAGTAAATCATAGTAACAACAGATATAATATAAACTTTTGTAATTTGTGTGAGGAAATATTAAACGGAAAATCTTCTATAAAACATATAAAAGCTCATCGTAAGAGTATTTTATAACTTGTTTTAGTGATGGAAACAGGTAAGACAAGAAGTAGAACATGGAATAAGTAAAAGACTTCGATCATTTTCTCGGTCACCGTCATTTTGTGTTGAAGCTCGGGAGAGTATTGCTCCGACATTAAAGCTAATGTTTGCAAAGAATCTAAAGAAACCAATATTCACGGGAAGTAAAATCATTGACGAGGACAACAATCCACTTCAGGTCATCCTTGTTGATGACTCAAACAATGATCATTCCATCGCTCCGGTGAATCTCGACCGGCCGATCAGACTAGACATCGTTGCCCTTCATGGAGATTTTCCCTCAGGTGATAAGTGGAGTAGTGATGAGTTTGATCGTAACATCGTCAAAGAAAGGGATGGTAAAAGGCCGTTACTTGCTGGAGATGTAACTGTGACCGTGAGAAACGGCGTTGGTACTATTGGAGATATTGAGTTTACCGATAACTCTAGTTGGATTCGTAGCCGAAAGTTTAAAATTGGCGTGAAAGTTGCGAAAGGGAGTAGCTGTCAAGGCGTTGCGGTTTGTGAAGCAATGACTGAAGCATTTAATGTTAGAGATCATCGTGGAGAATGTAAGTTCCTTTTCCTGATCTTTGCTAATTTACCCTATTTATAGTAATTAATAAATATAACAAATATATCTGTACATATAATTTTGCTTTTATAGATTCATTGATTAAAGCGCTCCACTAAACATGCGATAGTATACATATCACCACAATAAATATGTTTCCAGTATCTTTGACCTAACCATATATGATTACACTATCAATCACGCACCCTTAATATATAGATTCTATGCAACATATGTGCAATAGAAATACATTAAAATGATATTATTTTTTTGTCAAAACTTATTGTAATTGATATTTTAATTTTTTTTGTCACAAACTGTTATAGTATTATTCATCAAATACTAATCTTAGTTTTAATAACTAAAATATTATATTAAGAAATAGGTTACATCAAAGTTGCTGTCTTTGGTCGAATTATTTTGAAATTCTCTAGTTGTTGTAGTCATGATATATTTTCCTTGCAAATAGTCTGGTTGTTAATTTTGTCTCCACACAAACTTACTTTTAAAATTTTAATGTGTATGCCATTGACAAATTGAAGTTATTTGCAGTGGGGACCATAAGCAAACAAGTGTCTACTTTTTGTAAATGCAACAAGTATTGGTCAATGCTTACATTATATTCTGGTTATGAACCATTGCTTATATTAATACATCGTGAAATCTTATTTCGCGCAGCATAAGGGATATATAAAGTACATACATAGGGACAATCAAATAATGCAAGTTTAAATAAATTGTATATAATAGTTTTGTTTTTTACTACTTGGGGTTCTTGTATTAATAGTTTTTGTTTTGTACTACTTGGGTTTGGTGAAGTGTACAAGAAACATCACCCACCAATGTTAGAAGACGACGTGTGGCGACTAGAGAAGATAGGCAAAGATGGGGCCTTTCACAAGAAGCTCTCTGCTGAAAACATCAACACTGTTCAAGACTTTTTGAAGTTATCCGTCGTTGACCTGGACAGACTCCGTCAAGTAAAACTATTGATCATTTAATTTGTCCTAATCAGTGATAGAAAAGTGTTATCTCTATACCGGACATGTTTTTGTGTGAAATTTGATTGCCTGACTAATAATGGTTTGTTTGTTTGTCTGTTTACAGATTTTGGGCCAAGGAATGTCTGATAAAATGTGGGATGTCACATATAAACATGCTCGAGAGTGTACATTAGGAAATAACTTATACATTCACAGGGGACCTAATTTTTTGTTGACCTTGAATCCAATATGCGAAGTGAAGGAAGCGGAGATCAATAGTCAGGTGTTTTTTAGTGGAGAAGCGCTGAATCAGGTATATATCTTTCTACTTTGAATTAGAAGTCATCTTTTGAAAAAAATATATGTGTTTTTATTTCGTTAATGGTTACATATTGTTGCAGCTCTATATTAAGAGGCTAGCTCGACAAGCTTACTCACAGTGGGATTTGTTAGAAGTGGTTGAAAGAAAAGCGAACGAGGTTCCACTTTTGACACAAGGTAATTTGAAATACAGTTATTAGTAACATTATTAATGTACAACTATTTTTAAAAGTGGTCATAGTAAGTTATAATACAATTTTGGTCATATAGGTCAAACTATGGACCAGCAATATGGTGCACACCACTACCACAACATTGAAATCAACAAATCGTATCAACAAAACGGATATGCTCTAGAGAGATCTCCTAACAATTTGGAGATGATAAACGAAGGGTATATTACGACCACTCCAATGGAATTCGGTGTATGTTTCAACGTTACTGGATCTTCGTCCCAAAGTCATATGAACCCTTTCGAAAATCCTCATCTACGTTAGTATTGGAATAAGAAGCCTGTTGTGCCTTCGCACGATGGTTAGACTCTTTCCAAATAAGGGTGTAATTTACTATGTATACAATGGTAAAAACATGGATTATATATAATATATATATGTGGGAAAAAGTGTCAATTTCGACCCCAACAATTTCAGTCGTGCCAAATACGACCCGAACAATTGATCAGTACCAAATACAACCTCAACTCAATTATAATTAAAAAAAACTACCTGAACTTCTTAAAACGTGCCTAAATATACATTGACTCTAACATAAGTTAGTCAACAGTTAACAAGATAAAACGACGTCGTTTTGATATATGAGAAAAATTGTCAATTTCGATCCCAACACTCTCAGTCGTGCCAAATAAGACCCAAACAAATGATGAGTGCCAAAAACGACCTCAACTCAATTATAGTTTAAGAAAAAATACCCAAACTTTTTAAAACGTGTCTAAATCTACATTGACTCTAATATAAGTTAGTCAACCGTTAACAAGATAAGACGACGTCGTTTTGATATACATATATTTTTTAAAATATGTTCATTTCGGGACTCAAACCCGTGACGGGATATCCTTTTAAAGGGGCACACTAACATCTAAACTAAAGTAATTTTTTGAAATATTATTACCATTTGAAATTCTCCATTATATAAACTACTATTCTTCTTCATCTTATCCAATTTAAAACTTTGGTGATTACTTTATATAATCTAGTTATTTTTTAATATTTCTAATATTTTGTACAACATATCTTAGTGAAAGAAAGGTAAAAGGTCTCTTATTGAACAAAATATCAAAATATATAATATTAACTTTGAAAAATAAAAAAATTTCAACTTAAGTTTAAAAATTACAAATAATTTATATAAGAAAATTTAATAAATAAATTAAAAGTTTTAAGTATATTTAAGATCGTATAATAATAAATATTTTATTATTTATATTTTAGTAAGATATAAGTTTATTAAATATATGATAAATAAAAACATGTTAATTTATTTATATAAATCAGAAACAATTGTCACCAAAATTTTAAATTGGATAAGATGAAGAATAATAGTAGTTTATATAACTTCAAATTTGTAATAGTATTTCAAAAAGTTACTTTTATCTAGTTGCTAGTATGCTAATTTAAAAGGGTATCACAACATAGTTTGAGTTCCGGAATGAACATATTTTTAAAAAAATATATATATATATCAAAACGGTGTCGTCTTATCTTGTTAACGGTTGACTAACTT
>NC_027753.1:27708655-27715426 GCF_000695525.1 Brassica oleracea var. oleracea
AAAGTTTTAAGTATATTTAAGATCGTATAATAATAAATATTTTATTATTTATATTTTAGTAAGATATAAGTTTATTAAATATATGATAAATAAAAACATGTTAATTTATTTATATAAATCAGAAACAATTGTCACCAAAATTTTAAATTGGATAAGATGAAGAATAATAGTAGTTTATATAATTTCAAATTTGTAATAGTATTTCAAAAAATTACTTTTATCTAGTTGCTAGTGTGCCCATTTAAAAAGGTATCGCAACACAGTTTGAGTTCCGGAATGAACATATTTTAAAAAAACTATATATATATATATATATATATATATATATATATATATATCAAAACGGTGTCGTCTTATCTTGTTAACGGTTGACTAACTTCTGTTAGAGTCAAAGTAGATTTATGAACGTTTTAAGAAGTTCATGTAGTTTTTCTTAAATTATAATTAAATTGAGGTCGGTTTTGGCACTGACCATTTGTTCGGGTCCTATTTGGCACGACTGAGAGTGTTGGGGTCGAAATTGGCACTTTTCCACGTATATCAAAACGACGTCGTTTTATCTTGTTAACGGTTGACTAACTTCTGTTAGAGTCAATGTATATTTAGGCACGTGTTAAGAAGTTCGGGTAGTTTTTTTAATTATAATTGAGTTGAGGTTGTATTTGGCACTGATCAATTGTTCGGGTCGTATTTGGCACGACTGAAATTGTTGGAGTCGAAATTGGCACTTTTCCCTATATATGTGTATCTGTAGATCATTGTTAGGAATGTGTGAAATTTCAAAAAGAGTTTTTTTTTTTTAGCTGAATGGTATTATAGTTGTTTACATTTTTCATGTTTTGACAACATGATGCAGTTGTTTTTTAACCATTCAGAGTATAAATCAAAGTTTTACGTTTAATTTACTTGTCTGAAAAAATAACCATTCAGAACAAGTTATTACTATTTTTTCTCTCCCTCTATTCCTTCGGTCTACTAATTCATTCGGATACCATTTATCACACCAGTCACCTATTGAAATTTGATTAATAAAACATGAGAAATGTGTAATAGGCAACTAGTGGTGACACAAGAAAGAAATCAAGAACATGGGAGGGTAGCTTTGTGATTCAAGGAAGTCCCCTCAAAAGCATTGAGTTAAGGTGTGTGTAGTAGTAGTAGTAGGTAGCCTTTGGGTAAGCCGTAAGTGTGTGATAGTGTTCATATTTTTTTATAAGACTACAGCTCAAGAACACTCGATAAGACTATAATATATCTCAAGAACCACTCGATAGTTAATGGCAGAATGAAACCGAAACATACAGAAAAAAAAAAGAAATCGATCGCAGATGTTTTTTAGTATTGATACATCTTCCAAAGGATTTAAATTATTATCTTAAGCTTCTGCCAGATTCCTGCCGGAGCTCCTTGACAACAGCAGCTAGAGCCTCAGGGTTAAGACCAAGATCGCAGAGAGCTATAAGAACAGACAAGGTATGTCGATCGAGACCAGTGTCCAAGATGTTCGACATCCGAAACACAAGCTCCAGCGACTCCCTCGCAGTTTCAGCTGCCTCTTGATCCATTTACTCTTGACATAATCCAGAGAAAGAAAAAAAATCAATTTCATTTCCAAAATTTGCGAAAAGATTAAACTTTTTATATCATGCAACTTTTTATAGATCTCCAAATCGGAGATTATCGACTACTGACTGCTCAAGAGTTCAATTAGATCCCTATAGAGTCAAAGGAAATAAACGAAGAGAGAGATGAACAAACCGATTATGCAACGGCGACGAATCTGAGATCTCCAGTGCTCGAGAGTTGAGAGAGAAACGAGAAGGAGACGAAGTGAATGAGTAAACGGGTCTGATTTTTAAAAAGCCCATTGGGTCAGTTAAGAAAACCACATTCGTCTAAGTTATTAATCAAGACCTAGGGCCGATTAATTAGGGCCAATTTTGAAGGAAAAAAAAAATCTCCTATTTATTAGAAAAAATTAATTAAGGCCGATTAATCTTCGAGTTTTTCCGTAGCCACGTCTCATTCTTAGAAAAAATAAGTTCGTACATATAAACATAGACTATATTTTTTTAGTATTAAACTAACTATCACATTAGTTATTATTTTTTTGTCAATGAATACTTTTATTCAAGAATGACAAGATAAAGTCTTGACAAAAAGTACCCAACCAAATAAGAATGTAAAACCAATACAGCATAAACTGAAATAAAAGCATCGGTAGATGCCAAAGCAACAACCTTCATGACAAGGATAGATAGAGATAGTCACCCCACTACTATTCACTTCATCAACTTGAAGAGTAAGGGAGATTATGAAACCTGGCCTCCACCCCCAGCCTGGAACCTGATAGACGAAGACATTCATCTAGAACCACCATTAGCTATATAAGACTTATAGCGACGATCCTTTGTAACGCTTGTAGCGATCTCAACTGCGATATTATTAGTATCCTCATAAACCATCTCAATGTGACACTGATCAAACTGGTACGAGGATCGAATAATTATTGATATCTCGAACGCTAAGTGAGGAATATTATGGGGTGAGGAGATAGCTTTCCATACCATTGCAGAGGAGAGTTCCACCACAACTTTCCCAACACGCAAGTCCTGCAAAGCTTCAACAACCCACATGAGAGAAGTCAAACTAGCTTCCAGTGATGATCTTATAGGTGCAAAGGCTCTCCTACTATGAAATATAGGTAGACCTTGCGAATCACACACCAACCAAGAAGCGCCAAAGTACTGATCATGATCCAACCAAGAAGTCGCCATATTACATTTGACTACATTAACCGGAGGTCTTTGTAATAATGAGAGATTTGGACTATTTATTATAAGTTTTCTGGTTTATCTTTTGATAAATCAAACAGTTCTTAGTTTATACATAGTTTACATATGCTAGAATGGTAAAATATTATATGTATTTTTTATTTGTATACTCTTAAGTAACTAAACCTCAAAAGCATAGTAGGCTAATAAAATAAGTAATTTGTTTTGTTGTTCTAGAGTTAGATGATTTTTAGATGGAACTGGTGAATATATACTAGACATACATTTATATTTCGAGTCTGCACTTATATTCCATAACAGCTTGATATATACTAGATTTGAACACTAACCTATTAATAGAATTTGCCGGTGATTTTCTTCAAAATTTTGATTCTTAGATATGTATCCGGAGTGAAACTAATTTTTACAGACGTCCATTTTTTTAAATTGACATTAATGTAATTCATAGAATTCATAGAAGAAGTTAAAAAAAAGAACTAAATTCATATCAATGAAATAGAGACGAGAACGGAAACACAATTTTATAGAAGTAAAAAATGAAATAACTTATGGAGAGTCAATAGTAAACAAATCGAGAGCAGAAAACCTAATCACCTTTCGTAATTATACAATCGATGTTGCATATTTGGTTTTGGTGATTTGTGTCAGCCGCAAAATTTAATTTTCTTTTGTGCATATGAAGTCTTAAAAATAATTAAAATGAGGTGTAATATGTTGACTCTTTTACAATAATGATACATTTAAGAGACCAATATTTTTATTAGTCATTTAACAATGGATAAAAATTGTAGTGTTGCAAAATATTAAAATCATTTAATGAACAAACATCCTCTATATATTAATTGAGGAAAATTTGAAAATATATAACTTTAAGTTTGTAATAATTAAAAAAAAACCATATTAAGACATGTTTAATACGTGGCAGCTTTAGATTCGATTGGAAAAAAGTAGGTCCAAAATCAATTGTGTATATTCGCTAGGGACATATAATATTAACTATACTATCTTCGAATAATCATAACCATATTAAGACATGTTTAATACGTACAAACCAAGAGATTTAAAAGATTCATAGTCGAAGTCCTTTATGTTTACTTTTAAAAAATATGAAGCATAAGAAGATTTATAAATTAATGATCGCTCTTACAAAAAGGACACAGTTTTGTGATGGATAGTATAGATTTATGTGATCAACTCTCTATAATCTGTTCCCGAAACCCTTTTTTCAAAATCAGAAGAAATCTTTTTGTTGATTTCTGGTCCAAGAAGATCTGGTTCGAGCCTGATGTTTGGTGATAAGCGACATGGATCCGGCGAAGGGGGGTGGTGGATCTCGGTGGAGAGGAGGTTTTCACGGCGGAGGCGTGAAATGGTTGCATGAACTTCTGGGTACTTCAGTAAGCGTTTTGTTTAAGGGCGGCGGACAGGCGTGAACAAGGATCCTGGAGGCGGCTAACTACGGCGACGACTTATGTCGACTTATATCAACAAACCCAAAACAATACCCCAATTTGGGTCAAAGGTAAAAATAACCTAAAAGGCTATTGAAATTACAACAAACCCCTTGTGACCAAACAAAAAAACGGATTTTTTTTACGTTTCTACCCCTCGCAAGTCGTCTGTTTAGACGACTTGAAAATAAGTCGTCCAGACGACTTAACTGAAAGTCGTCTGGACAGTTAGTCTTAAACATAATTTAAAAATTTTGTAAAAAATATTTTGATAAGTGAAAAATGGGAATTATGTAATTAACATATGTCTTAGGAGGTATAAATTAAGATATAACAAATTTCAATTGTTTTCAGCATAGATGAGTGAAAGTAGTGAGTCATGATATTCTTTAGTTTATGTTTTATCAACATATGTTTTAGTATTGTATGTGTTCTTAGGGTTAGATTTTGGAAAGCATTAAAACCGTTTTTGAAAATTTTTAAAATTACTTATGCGTGTTCATTTCTGTGTATAGTAAACACTATTTAAGTATAACTTGATTTTATAACGTGGTTAGTTAGTTAATCTAGTCATTTTAGTTTAGGGGTTCATTTTAGGGTCTAGGACGACTTAATATTTTGTCATCTGAAAACAGACGACTAAATATTAAGTCGTCTGTTGTACATTATCAGCCAGAATAAGTCGTCTAAACCGGACCAAACCTTAAAGTTTACCAATGTAATTTTAAAGCTAACCGGGCCAATATATAAGGCGATTTTTTTTTTTCATTTTTCGAGAAATTCAGAAACCCTAACAGTTCTCTCTCAAAGAGGCGATTTCGAATTCCCACGATTTCCGAACAAACCATCGTTCTCAACATCGGCTATCTATCTCACTTCATTCTCACCGTTGTCGCCGCAGCTTCTTCTAACCCTAGCGCCGCCGATTCCTCTAAACCCTAGCGCCGCCGATTCCACTATTTCCGAACAAACCGTCGCCCTCGCCACCGTGGTCACCAACGTTCTAAACACTAGCGCCGCCGCTTCTTCTAAACCCTAGCGCCGCCGCTTCTTCTCTGTAAACCTTAGCGCCGTTTCTCTGTAAACCCTAACGCCGCTAAGTCATCAATCTCGAGGAAAAGATGAACATAAAACGTTGTCTCTATCAATTTACTCATTCTCACCGTTTCACGTTTATTTTTTCAGATCTATAACCGCAATGACGAGTACTCCAACTCCTTCTGCGACTGGAAGACTTGTAAGTAATTTAAGTCGTCTACTAAGTCGTCTGGACTTATATTGTTGTCTTTGATTATTTTGCAGACAAAAAGGATGGATATTCCAGAACTCCCCCGTAGGTTATACACATCAGGGGAAGAACCAGAAGCCCACAATAGCATTTCGTATCATACGGATAACAGCAAGTTGCATACTGCTCTTAGGAAAGCTCTTACTGATGACGAATTTGAAGAGCTCAAGGAGTCGAGTTTGGGAGTTTTCATCAAGTTCAAGGAGCAGGGATTTGGTTGGGCTTCAAGGCTGGTTCACTACATGCTCAGTTTCAAGCTGGACATTAAGAAGAAGTATGAGATGTGGTCTCTCGTTGGTCCAGAACCTTTGAGGTTTTCACTGTTAGAGTTTGAAAACCTCACTGGTCTAAACTGCGAGTACATCGAGGACCTTGAGACACCAAAATGTGACGTTACCCCAGAGATGGTTTCTTTCTGGGGGATGCTGGGAGTTCATCTGGAAGCTGGGCCAACTACTGATCAGATAATAGCAGCACTGAAGAGATGCGGGGATTGGTCCAGGGAAGATCGCAAGCGGCTCGCGTACCTCTCCATCTTCACTGGATTCATTGAAGGGAGAAAGTTTTCAACCGCTACACGATCTACTCTGGCAAGGCTAGTGATGGATTTAGAACGGTTTGAGAATTATCCATGGGGGAGAGTCGCGTTTAAGGTGCTGATGGACTCTTTGTGGAACAAAGAAATTGCTGGCTGTTACACCGTGGATGGGTTTATACAAGTTCTTCAGGTCTAGACGTACACAGCTATGCCGGAATTGGGTGCTAGTATTGGTGGTCCCAGAGCAGACAGTCCGTCTCCACCGATACTGGCTTACGAGGGCAGCAGAGGCCGCAGATCAATGAAAGCTGCTATCTTGAGTCAGGTATTTACTAATACCTTGATCTAGTGTACCAGACGCATGGGATGCGATAATGGAGCATTTTCTCCGGATGGTCCCTTATCTGCTTGTTGAGTGCGCAGCCACCAATGAAATACGGGTCAAATACGGGTTGGAGCCATACACATATGAGAGACCGCTGAAAGGTGTACCTACGGCCAACAATGGTGATTGTGGCGTGTACGCTGTAAAGTACATTGAATGTCATGCTCTTGGGGTCTCCTTTGACCCTAAAGACTTTGCTAGGTGCAACGCGAAGAAAATGAGGGATAATATGGCGGTGGATATATGGAAGGAGCTTGTTGATCAGCATCTGAAAGAAAATGTGGATGGTGATAAGTTCGTGGGCATGTATGATT
>NC_027753.1:27717905-27729833 GCF_000695525.1 Brassica oleracea var. oleracea
AAAATGTTAATGGCATTTTCGTAGATAAAATGCAGGTGTGGGGTTAAAATCTCACAAAAAAAAAGAGCCAAAAGAAAAGGTTAGTTTTCTGTTTGACTCCAAGTTTTGAGTCACTTTTGCAAAAAGCCCTATATATTATTGATGGAACTCTTTTTTTCAAAAAAAAATCCTTCACTTTATTCTCCAATATATATATTCTCTAAGTTAGGCATGGGCATTCGGGGTCCCAATCGGATTTCGGTTTAGTCCAATCGGGTTTCAGTTTTTCGGGTTTATCAAAATCAGCCCCATTCGGGTTATATGAAAATTTGGTTCGGGAGCGGTTCGGGTTCTATCGGGTTCGGGTCGGGGTTAGTAAATCTTCAAAGAACTGGTACAATCCGATGTACTTTCGGGTTCGGGTCCCAATCCGTTCTTTGGTTTAAATGTACCTGATTTATATCTACTTTGTAACCAAAAAGTAAGTAAATCGGTTATTCGGTTTTAAAATACTTGATTTGTACATATTTTGTAACCAAAACATAAATAAAATCGGTTAAAAAAAAAAGAAACATCAAATGTGATTATTCAAAATCAAGTAAAAGGTAAACATAATTATTGATTGAAAGAAAACCAAATAAATGAAAGCAAAAAACGAAAACCAAGTTCGCATGAAATGAAAAACATTATTCAATGAAAACAAAACCAAAATCTAAAAACTTCAACCTTCAACCGCCACCTTCAACCATCAATCTTCATATAATAGATAATTATTTTAGATGTTCAATATATTTTGAATACATATTAGAAATTGAGATCATGTTTGGTAGAAGTTCTTTTTGGAAATTTTGAATGTTTCAGGTTCTATCGGGTATCCATTTAGGTTCGGGTTCGGTTCGGATAATACCCATAACCCGAAATACTATAAAACAAGACCCATTCGGTATTTAAACCCGGTTCGGATCAGTTCGGGTTCATTTTTATTGGATCGGGTTCGGTTCGGGTTTTCGGGTTTGGTTTATTTGCCCAGTCCTGCTCTAAGTTGTTCGATCGGTCATCCCATTCCTAAGAAATATTAATTTTTTCGATTGGTTATCTTTTTTGCTACTCTCCGCAAAGATGTGTATTATTATGCATCCTTATGTGTATATGAGTTCACTTCTATTGCAAAAGAATTTCTTATGTTTATTGGGTAAAATAATTTCCTACGTTTATATACACTAACCTTCTTATGGGCAAAAGAATTTCTTACGTTTAGAATAAGTATGATTATTAATTAGAAGGTTAGTGTATGTGGCTTTCTTCAATCTTTCAATATCAAAATGAAATAGTATGTATTTCGAATTTATTTCAAGAATGTTAAACTAAAATGTGAATCACTGTGTACTTTCGGTTTGTAATCATTTATAGTCGGTTTGTGGTCGATTTGATTTCCATAGAACCGGACGAGAGGGATAAATTTATGGTCAGTTTTACTAATTATTACAAGACAATTAAAAATATGTTATGAAAAAATATTGTGATAGACTGATATGGTAAGTTAAATTCAATTTATAATATCTTAGGTTTAATTTGATTTAAAATTTTGTGACCAAATCTGTGATTTTGTCCTTATATTCTCATTGATACTATCCTTTCAATTAGTGGTTGTCGATACTATGTTGCCAAATATGTAAACGAAATTGTTATTAAATATTTATGTTTTCACATAGATTTAACACACTAAATATACGGTTTCTGTGATGGCTGCTAATAAATTATAGTTAACCATAAATCTTTATCGCATTAAGTGTCGACAGAACTGTAAGACTTTATTCAAATATCAATGTTAATACTCTACTACTAAGGGCATACGAAACCCTAATTTATTAACTATAATATATAATATATTCATGTCACATAACAAAACATCACAACTTCACTTAAACTTATCTAATTCCGGCAATTTCTCTTATAAAGTTTAGACATACCCATAAATAAATAAAATATTTGTTCATACAAAATTGAATACCAAATTAATTTGATAAGGGCCAAAAATATTTTGCATCCTTAAATATAAAATTTATATTTTAATACAATATTTGTTAACTATTGTTCATATAAATTCACCATGCGCAAAATGCAGGTTTCATCCTAGTTATTATAAAAACTCATTCGCGCATACGCGCGGTTTATCATCTATCGTTTTTATTTAAGGAACAGTGGAAATATTAAATACCAACTTTGCGATATTATCACTGAAATTAGATTTCTTCTCAAATAGAGATTATATTTCATCAAGATTCAAGAGGACCAACAACCAGTCATATAAAAGTAAGCTCACCCCACGAGCTTTCCAAATTCATCTAACACATTAGCCCCTAACAACCATCCATGCCTACCACAATACCATATACCTAAACTAAACTAGTGGACGCACAGAGGCACTTCTTTCACTACCAAAGCAAGACTCAAACCAACGCGGATGTCCAACCGCAACATACGATTACATGAGAGACTAAGGTTGTCGACACTTTGAACAATGAAAGTTGCTCCTCTGTTCGAGGCCGTAAAGATTACTTTGACCTCCCACTCCAAAAGAATTCCTAGTTCTATACAAAGTTCAGCACCAAAAAAAAAAAAGAAAGAGTTCAGCACCAATGAAATTCAATGCTGGCCAACTAATTTGATTAGCAATAGCACCACCAAACACACCATTCAAATTATAAGCAAAAACCAGCTTCTTTTTTTCAAGTCGTGCATATTCTCTATTGTCTAGCGAAATACCAATATCCGAACTTCCAAACGATCCTTAGCCAAGGAGAACGCTCTCTTACTATATTCCTGCACACATCCGTTTTCATCCTTGGTGATCCAAGTAGCACCAATTGGATGAGTATTTAAACAATTAGATCATCGTTAATTAGTTGAAATTAGGATAGCTTTCTTTTGACTAATGCTTCAATGTTCAACCAAAAGATAAATAGAAATATGCTTACTTTCTCATTACTTTTTAGATACAGACAATTGCCTTAAACTGGTTTATATTGGTAGGCCATAGATAAATTTGGTAGATGGATAGAAAAGAGTATGATTCTAATATTTTATTTCGTGTTAGATTGTTCTTGTGAATCACGACTAAGTAACTAGTCGACAAAATTATAATTTGGCAAATAACAACTTTTTTTGGCGTGGAGTTTTTGGGCCATGCTCCGAGGAGAATAAAGTTGAGAGTCTTCAGACTTTTGGACTCCGGTTTTGCACTCAACACCTATGTGACGCACCTAACAACAGTCTTCCACAGTAATTGTTTACAACTAATATATTTCCCATCAAAACCGGACCAATATTCTTTGGGTAATTGTGTTAATCCAAGTGGCAGGTTTTGTAAAATAGAAATTTACAGATTCTTTTCAGTTTTGTGGCCAGCGTAATCAAAAACCTGTGACCCTCTAGTGCATCTTGTCGTCTTTCTTACATCGAATAAATAAAAACTGAAATATAGCTCTTACAAATAAGAAAAGTAAAAGTTATGAGAAACCTTTTCTACATATACAAGCAAAGACCATAAGATTTCCTCCTTTATCTTCGTGACAAAAGTGAACATAATGAAAAAGATTATTTAAATCAAGTCAAATATTGATGCTTTTATTGGAAGTAAAAAAAAATCGAGAATACTGGTAAGAGATAAGAATCTATTGAGTGAACAAATAAATATCTATTTACCCTCTTGTACCTCAGTCTTAACTGTTTTTAAGTTTTGAAAAACTCTCCGAAGCATGTGCGATGAAAGACTATTATTACTTCTATATTTTACATTAAAATAAAATAACTCTATTATAAAATTGGATTTACTCCGATACTTCAGTGTTACACTATATACTTCAGTGTTACACTATAATAGAGTAAAAAAACAACATTATTATATATTTCACTTTATTTAGTGTAACTCTATTATATAGTGAACCATCGGAATAAATCTAATTCTATAATAGAGTTATTCTATTTTAGTGTAAAATATAGAAAAAATAATAGTGTTCCATTGGAGATGGTGTAAGACACTTGTTTTTATTTTTATTGGCTTATACATTTTTGTATTTTTAAATCTACTTATATAATTAAAATATATTTTTTTTTATTGGTAAAGTATTTATAAGATCTTCCTTATCAATAGTGATGTTCTAAAAACTGAGGAAAGTACAAACCAAACACTAGTTTTGCATGATATCACTTATCAGGTTAGTTGTAGACTTCAAACACAAACTATAATATACGGAAAACGGATTTGATTAAATTAATACATTAATTAATCTCACTAAACCAAGTTGAAAAGTCCATCACACTCTTCCCCCGCGCTGTGTGTGTGTGTCTCTCTCTCCCCACCACTCCATTATCTCTTTCTTTCTCTCTCTCAGAGAGAAAGACAATGCCTGTTTCTAGAGATCCCTCGTCTTCTTCGAGAACAATCAGACACCAACCCATGAACCTCCCACCATTTCCCACCGCCGACGAGCCTCTAATCCCCAAACCTAGCCGCATCTGTAAATCCGCCATGTCTACCTTCTTCCTCTTACCTTCATCATCCAACGAACCCAACAACAGAAGAAAGGGGAAGAAACCAAACCCTTTCCTCCCAAAAACGTCGTCCTTTCGCAGCCTCGGCTGCACCTCCTCCGCCTCTCAGCGAGTTTTCGTCCCGGCCGTGATCCGCTCCTCCGCGAATTGGGACGCGAGTGATGCCAAAAGTGAGAAGACGAAGAGCAAGAAGAAGGGCAAGGGCTGTAGCTACAGTGGCGGTGGCTCGGTTAAGATCTTGAGCGAGGCTGATAGAAGCGGTTGCGGTCCGGTTCCTGATGTTTGGTGCGGACCCGGTGTCGGGTTTTCCACCGATGCGGTGGTCTCCGGCACCGTCGAAGCGGAGCCTCCGAGAAGGAATATTCCGGCGAGACGCAAAATCGATGGAGAGGTTCCTTCGGTTATCACAAAGCTTGTGTCTTTTTATTACACAAGTCTTGTCTTAAAACTCAAACTGTTACATTATTTGCAGGGCTCTTCTGTTCCTCCCCGGCGATCTCATAATCAAGAAACTAGTCTTTACTTTGACTCTGATATGACATCGAGGGATGAACAGACGCAGACGCTTTTCTCTGATAGATATCATCGTCATCTACGACAACCTTACCCTAATGGACTCGACGAGGTAAGAGTGTGTTCTTGACTATGTTTCACTTCAGGTCTTAAGGGTCTTTGTGTTTGTGTGCATTGTTTTCATTTAGTTGTTTTGTTTGTAGATGATGATGATACAGAATGGTTTTGTAATGGGAAGGATGTTAAACTCTCACGATCACTTCCGTGACTTGAGACTCAACGTCGATGGCATGTCTTACGAGGTAATGTTCCTTTGTTACAAGGAGTATTTAACTCTTTATGTTTTTTTAATTTTTTGTCATATATGAGGTAATGTTTCTTTCTTAGGAGTATCAGATGTCTGTCTATGTTTTCTAAGTGTTGTGTAAAAATACAGCAACTTCTGGAGCTTGGTGACAGAATTGGGTATGTGGGCACTGGACTTAATGAAAAACAGATCAAAACCTGTCTCTGGAGAGTCAAACCATCTCACAAAGCTACACCACTAGAAGATAGAAAGTGCAGCATCTGTCAAGTAAGTCCCAGATTTTGTTTAATTGCTCAGATTCACTCTCTTTTGTAACAACCCACGTTCATGTGTTTGTTTGCCGACAGGAAGAGTATGAGGGTAAGGACGAGGACGAGGACGAGGTAGGGGAGTTAAGATGTGGGCACAAGTACCATATCCACTGTGCGAGACAATGGCTGTTAAGGAAGAACTCTTGTCCCGTCTGTAAAACTATGCCATTTGCTTAAAGTCTTAGATAGATAGATATTTCTCCTCTCCTTTGATGATGATTTGCTATTTTATGTCTGAAAACAAAACTGGTTGATGAAAGATTTGTAAGGAACAGCAAATGTTATTACTTACCTATGGAAGAAGTCACAGAGAGACATTGTGAACCCCACATTGCTTGTGGGTTAGATCAATCTTTTTGGTTTGGTGATTATTAGGTCGGCAACTACTAAAAAGTGTTGGGTAGATCTAACATTGTTAAATCACATGAAAATGATGAAACTGTTACGTGCAGGTAACATCTAGAGTTAACTGCTTAAATAATGTAGTCAATGCAATGATGTTAATGTCCTAACGAAATCTTCAAGGGCTCATCAATATCTCATACACATGGTTTGATTCACAACACTTCTTTAATCTATAGACTACAGCACAATTTTCTTACTTAGGTTTACTCGCGGGCTGTAAGGTCGAAAGAGGTATTGAGCTATAAGAAACTAAACCAAGGGAGAAGAGTTTCTAGTTTCTTACAACATAAGAATGTACTTACTTACCTTGGGATCTGGCAATAGAATGATGTGTTTAGCGACATCTGATGCAAGCGTCAGGCTTGGCAGTTGTAAGCGCCTCCGTAGGGTTCGAACCAACTCAATGAGGCAATGAGAGAAGGAAGAAGATGAAGTTTGAGATTGTTTTATACTATTGTGGAGTTTCAGCTAATTTAGAATATCTTCCACTGTAGCACGAAGAGTGATTGAATCTAGCGATCCCTCTGTTATTACCTATGAGTCAACAATGTCAACTCGTCGCAGATTGCAAGCGGCAGAGGAAGGATGGTTGATTCACCGGTCTACTGAGAGAGACAGCAAATGGAGTATGAGGAAAGAGTGAGAGCCGAGAGGAAATGGTCGCCAAAGATGCTCTAAAGTCACTTACGGCACATTTGGTTAGAAGACGATGATGCTTACGGAATAAAAAAAATGAATGAAGCGATGAGATCCTGCCTGATCTAGTCAAAGTATGTCGTTAAAAAGTCAAACTTCTTTGTTCTGTTTTGTTGCCACGAGGGAAATATTGTTACTATAAAAGCAAAACAAAATTAAATTGAAAAGAAAAAGAAAAAGAAAAACAGAACAGAAGAGAGGAGAAAACGCAATTGGTTACGAATATTTTTTAAAAAAAGAAACAAAACAAATATGGCCTTTGGGTTTTTGCCACAAAACACCTTAGGATTTGTTGCCCCCTTCCTTCCCAATTTTGCAGCCATTTTTTTACTCTTCCACCTGAACAACAGGAGAGACCAATCAAGAAGAACCCTAACTTTTTCCAATTTCGAAAGTTTTCATCTTTTTTTCGAATACATTCGCGTATATGGGCGGCGGCGATCTCCCTATCTCCGTCACAGACATCAGGTAAGGGAACATTGGATTCAGTTTCATTCATTTTCTTTCGAACAACGCCTGTTAATGCTGCCAAGCTATAAGATTTAGGGTTTATGCTCCTTTCTTATATTGGAGGTGAAAAAGTTTCCAACTTTCAATACGCTGAGATGATTCTGGGTTGAATTTAACCTGCCCAGATCGATTTTTCTTACTAAAAGTGGACCCTTTGATCTTTGTTTATGTTTGTTTAAGGTTAAAGGTTGTTTCTTTATTGATTTGCTAGGATGGAGAATGAGCCTGATGACTTAGCTAGCGATAATGTGGCGGAGATTGATGTCAGTGACGAAGAGATTGATGCCGAAGACCTTGAGAGACGGATGTGGAAGGATCGCGTCAGGCTCAAAAGAATCAAAGAACGAACTAAAATCGATTCTTCTCAAACGAAGGAGACGCCTAAGAAAGTCTCTGAACAAGCGCAGAGGAAGAAAATGTCTAGAGCGCAAGACGGTATACTCAAGTACATGTTGAAGCTCATGGAAGTCTGCAAAGTCCGCGGCTTCGTCTACGGTATCATACCCGAGAAGGGGAAGCCTGTGAGCGGCTCCTCTGACAATATAAGAGCTTGGTGGAAAGAGAAGGTCAAGTTTGATAAGAACGGTCCTGCCGCGATTGCTAAGTATGAAGAGGAGTGTTTAGCCTTTGGGAAGTCAGATGGAGATAGAAACTCTCAGTTTGTTCTGCAAGATTTGCAAGATGCTACTTTAGGGTCTTTGTTGTCTTCTTTGATGCAGCATTGTAATCCTCCGCAGAGGAAGTATCCGTTGGAGAAAGGGACTCCTCCGCCTTGGTGGCCTAGTGGGGATGAAGAGTGGTGGGTGAAGCTTGGACTGGGTAAAGGCCAGAGTCCTCCTTATAAGAAGCCGCACGATCTCAAGAAGATGTGGAAAGTTGGGGTTTTGACGGCTGTGATCAATCATATGTCGCCTGATATTGCGAAGATCAAGAGGCATGTTCGCCAGTCTAAGTGTTTGCAGGACAAGATGACCGCTAAAGAGAGTGCGATTTGGTTGGCGGTTTTGAACCAGGAGGAGTCTCTTATCCCGCAGCCTAGTAGTGATAATGGAGCTTCTAATGTGACCGAGACACACCGGAGAGGTAATAACGCTGAGAGGAGGAGAAAGACTGTGATCAATGGTGACAGTGACTATGATGTTGATGTGACGGAGGAGGCTTCAGGTTCAGTTTCTTCGAAAGACAATAGAAGAAAACAAACTCAAAAAGAACAACCAGCAGCCACTTCACAGACAGTAAGAGATCAAGATAAATCAGAGAAACACCGGAGAAGGAAAAAACCTAGAAGAACTGTCAATGGAGAAGAGGAAGAACAGCCAGAAGCTGAACAGAGAAATGTTCTACCTGATATGAATCATGTTGATACTCCTCTGCTAGAATATAATATCAACGGTACTAATCACCAAGAGGAAGGTGTTTTAGAACCAAACATCGCCTTAGAACCAGAGGAGAACAGTCTGGAGTTGGTGATCCCTGAGTTTAATAACAACTATACTTATCTTCCTCCTGTCAATGGACAAGCTATGATACCTGTAGAGGAAAGGCCAATGCTTTACGGAACAAACACTAACCAGGAGTTGCAGTTTGGGTCAGGTTATAACTTTTATAATCCCTCTGCAGTGTTTGTGCACAATCAGGAAGAAGACCTTATCCATACACAGATAGAAATGAACCCACAAGCACCGCCTCATAACGGTGGATTCGAGGCTACAGGAGGAGTACTTCAACCCCATAATTTACTTGGGAATGAAGACAGCGTCACAGGAAGAGATTTGCCGCCTCAGTTTCAGAGCGATCAAGATAAACTCTTGGACAGTAACATTCTATCTCCATTCAGTGACTTGGCGTTTGATAGCAACACCTTTTACTCTGGGTTTGATTCCTATGGTGTTGATGATCACTTGTCATGGTTTGGAGCTTAGTTTCTTAACATTTTTTGTTGGGAGGTTACATGGTAAGTTTGTGTCACATATCTTATAAATTGTACTCTTTGTTTATCAGTTTTCATGAATTGTCTTCAATATTTCTTTTACTGGGTATGTTGCAGGTTCAAAGGAACATGGCAATAGTCTGACTCGTACAGTTACATTCTCTACTGCTGATCTTAGATTTGTTAAGAGAAACAATTGTTTTCCTTATGAATAATTTGGCAGACACTTCTGCTTGAAAGCAGTGAGTGTGTCTTTTGTAAATTAGCCCTGTGAATGATGATCTTTTTGTCTGTTCAAGTTTCATCTTCATATCTTCATGTACTATCTGAGTTTGAATCTCTCTGTGTTTTTTGAAGGGTAAGTATGAACTTGATGATGAGGTCTTTGACCTTAACCTTCACATGCTTTGCAAAGATGGTTGATAGAAAACTTGTCCACCGAAGCTTTGTTATTAAAAAAGACCATAAATTTCCATGTGGGAAACATGGAATAAAGCTACATCACTTCACCTAACTATTAGCTTTTGCTGCTCTGCGCTTCTCTTCTTAGTATGTTACGTGACCCTCACGTCTACAAAGCTAACCAACTCTGACCCTAAATCCTTGCAGCTATTGGTGTTGCCTCCTAGATTCAAGAACAAACATGGCAATTCCATATCATACATCCCATTGAACTTATAGTATACTCAATTTGAAATCCACTGAAATGAGTCTCAGCAAGTCTTGATGATAAGACACACCTCACGGCTTCCACAACTTCATAGTGCGATCTTCACTATAGGTAGCGATAAGGTCTATGTGGGTGGTGTGCTACGCCTATCACATCTTTCTCATGCACCCAAGTCTAAATGCAGCATACATATCAGAAGATGTATAAACACAAGAAGCTTCACTACTCTAGTAACTTAATGTTATAAACTTACCATCATAAAATGCTCAAGTCCACCGGTTTGATAGCTGAAGCAGTACAATTTCCTGCAAGTTAGCGCATACCAGTGTTAGGAGCATCAAAAGAAATGAACCTTCAGACCATCCTTTAAAATTTTTTGTAAATAACAAATTTGATGAGAGGGTATAGTAGTAATACTTGTCTTCACCAATGCAGTATATCCAATCTCCTTTTGTAGATACACATGCTGCTACAAAATCTCCTCCTTCCCTCTTACCGGATGAGAAACTCTTCACAACCTGCAAAAGGACTAAAATAATAAACATGTGAACTGACTAAGACTTGCCGTGTCACAGATTACACTGGTTCTCGAAATTCTCCTGTCCTTGCGGTGTCATGATGTATATAGATGATGATGTTGGTTTTGTTGACATATTAAAACGGCTGACAATTTTTTTTTTAAAAAGAAAACGATATGAAGTAGCATGCAGAGTTCATTAGATGCCCACCTTGATGTTGTTGTCACTTTAGAGCCTGGCCTACCGAAGCCATTAACCGTGAAGGTGGTACCACAGTAACCTCGGCAGCAACAGCTAACAGAAGAGAAAACCAATTAGATAATCTTGAGTGAATACAGAGCAAGAGAAAAACAAATATTCATAACCATTTAACAGGACAAAAGTTCTCTCATATAGTCATGTCACAAAATATTTCTAGAACATCACTTAGTTCCTTCAGGTGATTAATCCCAAAACACCTTACTAAGAAAAACAAGTGAAGATAGAGTCTTCACTTAAAAAAGAGAGAAGAAATGGGCCAACCTTGAGCAATCTGTGCACGTTTTCTTTCTTTAGTCGAGTTTCCCCATAAGCCTAAGATACAATTGCAATATCGTAATATCAGCGAAATACGATTTTCAAATACACAAGGAAATAATAACATGAGAGCAACCGCTCTCTATGCATAACATGAACAAGGAGTAGGACACAAAGCACCTCAACAGACCAGACAGAAAAGTCAAATCCATCAACATGCAAAGAGGGAGTTGATAAGTGGAAAGAAGCTTTTGTACTAACAAACACGGAACATGTGTTATAGTTTAGTAACCTTATCTACAAACAACTTCATATCTAAAGGATGCTAAGCTCCTACTTAAGACTTAAACAAAATAGAATACAGAAAAGCAAACGATATATATATATATATATATATAATATAATTTCTAGTTGATATACCATCAACATTGTGTAAAAGCGCTGAACAGTAGCGGACAACCATGCTTAGGTGACATAACAAGCACATAAGAAACACTCAACAATAACATGATACTGAAAAGTCAAGCACATAGCTTCGATACCTCATGCGGATCAAAATAGCTTCTGACAAGAAGATGCTCCATCCGCGCAAATACCTTTCAGGTTGCTCCTGCTTCATAACACCCATCACCTGAGTTTGCCTCAAGATAGCTCGGGCAGTATCCAACTCTCAAAGGCTGTCCCTTTGGAAGGTACCGACACTACAAGAAAACATCGTAATTCTGACGGACATTCTGACGGAAAATGAGATCCTCGGAATATTCCGACGAATTTCCGAGAAAACCCAAAATTTGGGTTTCCTCGAAATTTTTTCGGAATATACCGATGAAATACCGAGGAAGGCATATTCCTCAGAAAACACCGACGAATATCCGAGGATATATTATAGCCGTTGGAGAGCCGTTGGGGATTTTAAAAATTCCGAGGAAATTCCGAGGAAAGAGCCGTTGCAGTCGGTATTCCGTCGAAATTTTTTTGGTACTGTCGGCAGCATTTCATCTATAAATACCCGCACCCCC
>NC_027753.1:27730057-27731071 GCF_000695525.1 Brassica oleracea var. oleracea
TTTGGACTCATCTATATTTGAATGGGTTTACACGAAGTTACAAAATTTGGTATCATCATGGAGAAACTGATTATGAATATGGTAGTACTAGCGAACCTCAGCCTGCGGTTAGGTTAGAAGAACCAATTAGAATGGATGTAGCTTATGGTGTAGGTACTGAGCAGATGGTAAATGATCATTTTAGAGGGGAAGATTTACCCAATGCAGAAGCTATGAGATTTTATGATATGTTGGATGCTGGAAAGCAACCCTTGTACGAAGGTTGCAGAGATGGTCATTCAGCTTTATCATCTGCAACAAGACTGATGGGCATTAAAACAGATTATAATTTGGCTGAAGACTGTGTGGATGCGATTGCTAATTTTGTAAAAGGTATTCTACCTAAGGATAATGTAGCATCTGGTTCATACTACGAGGTTCAGAAACTGGTAGCTGATCTTGGTTTATCATATCAGGTAATAGATGTATGCAGCGATAACTGCATGATTTATTGGAGGGCGGATGAAGAGCGGGTTACATGCAAATTTTGTGGAAAGACTCGTTATAAAGATACGAGTGGAAGAGTTCCAGTGCCATTTAAAAGGATGTGTATTTGCCTTTGACGGAAAGGTTGCAGAGGTTTTATCAGTCTTAACGCACAGTGCAACCAATGAGATGGCAAGCAGAGCATTCAACAAATGGTGAGATTAGACATCCTTCAGATGCAAAAGCGTGGAAGCATTTCCAATAAAAAAATCCCGACTTTGCGTATGAGAGAAGAAATGTCTACCTTGGATTATGTACTGATGGTTTCAGCCCGTTTGGCAAGAGTGGAAGACAGTATTCTCTATGGCCAGTCATTCTTACACCATACAACTTACCGCCAAACTTGTGCTTGCGACGAGAGTTTTTGTTTCTCTCCATTCTCGTTCCCGGACCAGAGCATCCTAAGAGATCACTTGATGTGTTTCTTCAGCCACTAATATATGAGTTGCAACAACTATGGGCTCAAGGTGCTGAAACATACGATGTTTC
>NC_027753.1:27732468-27738910 GCF_000695525.1 Brassica oleracea var. oleracea
TTCTCAGGCCGATCAGGTAATTAAATATACATATATCAATTATTCATAATGATTCATCATCATGTGTATTAATAACACTTATTTACAAATTAAATAATTTTTTAAATGTTACATGTTTGTTATATCAAGTACCCCTGGGTTAGGAACAGATATGACCCATGGGTCACCGTTACATCAGTCAACCCGAGAGGCCGAGTTCAGTGAAGTTCTGAGCTGGAAGACCCACTACAACCAAGCACATCCGGCAACTTAAGTGCAGCAGAAGATTTAGCTGGAGTTGGCCTTGTAGTCGATTTAACCGACTTCGGAGAGGAAGCCGTCGTTCACGTAGAGGATGAACCAGTGATTGGAGAGTTTCACCAAGATCCAGATTCAGATTCATCTGGTGATGATGACTCGGAAACAGAGTAGCATCACCTTTTTTTTTTAATATAAGAATACCGAGGAAATTCCGAGGGATAATAGGATTTAGGGATTTCCTCAGAATTTCCTCGGAATAGTCCGAGACTTTTCCGATGATTTAGGGCTTTTCTTTTAGGGTTTATGTTTCCTCGGAAAAGCCTTGGAATATTCCGAGGAAATTCCGAGGAAATCCTAGTGTTCCTCGGAATATTCCGAGGCTTTTCTGAGGAAGTAGGGTTTTTAAATTCAAAACATCAAATTGTTTTGCCCTATATCATTTCTTATATAAATGCAATGCATACCATTGAGGAATCTTTGTATAGATGATCATAAACTATGAAATAACAAAATTTCAAAACGAATTGTAAGTATTCATTTTCCCGTTCATTAAAGTGTATAAGTGTTTTAATGAACGGTAAAGGGAATACTTACAATTCGTTTTGAAATTTTGTTATTTCATAGTTTATGATCATCTATACAAAGATTCCTCAATGGTATGTATTGCATTTGTATAAGAAATGATATTGGGCAAAACAATTTGATGTTTTGAAACCCCAAACATGTGTTCCTCGGAAAAGCCTCAGAATATTCCAAGAAAATTCCGAGGAACACTTGGATTTCCTCGGAATTTCCTCGGAATATTCCGAGGAAATTCCGAGGAAATCCAAGTGTTCCTCGGAATTTTCTTGGAATATTCTGAGGCTTTTCCGAGGAAGTAGGATTTTTAAACCGAAAACAACGTTTTGCGGTTTGAATAACACTTATATAACCCTTATTAAGTGTCTTAGACTGATTATGAAGTCAAAAATTTGTTCCCTACCCTATAATAAACACTTTTCCGATTATAAGAACGAAATCCCCACAACATAAGATAAACACTTATACACTTTAATGAACGGGAAAAGAAATACTTACAATTCGTTTTGACATTTTGTTATTTCATAGTATATGATCATCTATACAAAGATTCTTCAATGGTATGCATTGCATTTGTATAAGAAATGATATAGGGCAAAAAATTTGATGTTTTGAAACCCCAAACATGTGTTCCTCGAAATTTTCTCGGAATAGTCCGAAGAAATTCCGAGGAACAATATAAACCAATAGAAAAACATGCATAGGATATTATTTTTCCTCGAATTAATGAACATACCGAGGAAATTCCGACGGATATTTAAGTATCCGTCGGAATTTCCTCGGTATATTTTAATTTAATCGGGTAAACCAGCCGCCAAATATTTCGCGAAAATTGAAATTGAAAATACCGAGGAAATTCCGACGGATAGTTTCCATCGGACCCTAGGTTTTATAAAGACGAAACACTTCTTCTTCCCCATTTCTCTCTTCTTCCTCTCCGGCGAGCTCTCTCCTCTCCGGCGATCTCTCCCTTCTCTCGCGACGATCTCTCCGGCGAATCCTCTCTAAACCTACACAAATCACGTAAGGACCCTATCTCACTCTCTTAGGTTCTATTTGTTAAGTTTTTATGTAGATTTGATGATTTTAGAAGTTTTTTGATAGATTTTTGTTAGGGTGATTGATTAGGATTGTGATTTGGTTGAGTAATAGGTTTAGAATTGTGATTTGGTTGAATAATTTGTTTTGTTGAATTGATTTAGGATTTTTTTATAATTTTTTTATTTTTTGTATTTATATTTTTATTTTTGTATTTATAAAATCGATTTTTGTATATAAATTTGATTTTTGGATTTTACAAAACATTTTTTGTATATAAATTCGATTTTTTGGATTTTATAAAACGTTTTTTGTATATAAATTCGATTTTTGGATTTATAAAAGATGATTTCATATTTATAAAAATATTTATATTTATTAAAACTAATTTTGTATTTATAAAACATTTTTTTATAAGCACTATTTTATTATTTTTGTATTTATAAAAACTAATTTTAAATATTTTTTCAATTAATATTTATTAAAACTATTTTTAAATATGTTTTTTTTAATTTACAGGTCTACTGGTGATCAGACCCGGTCTCGATCTCGTCGTGCCTCGCCACGAGGTCGTAGTGGTACGGGGAGCCACTCTCAGGGTTCGTCCAGCCACTGTCGGGATTCTTCATTTTTCCCTCCGGTTTTTGCTCCCGCTGCTACACCCCTCCCGCTGCTACACCCCCTCCCGTTGCTGCACCCCCTCCCGCTCCTCCAGTCGTTCCGGGAGTGATGACTGTTGCCCAGTTGGTTCAATAGCCCGGTCGTGAGCATCTTCCCTATCTCCCTCTGTGTCCAAAGGGACGACGTCAAACATGGTAATTAAAAGTCTTTTTTTTTCCTTTCATTAAAATTTGATTCATTATTAATAATTTGTTTCTTATATTAGGTTCAACCGATCCGGAAACGGGATCAGCGCATGGATCAACAATATGATGTACTCGAACCTCAGCAAGGGATATCCGACTTTCACTCACTTCCCTGCCGAGGACCAGGAGATGTGGTTTTGTCAGTTTGCGGTAAGTATTATAATTTTTCAACTTATATTTTTAATCTTTAATATAAAATTTCTACAAATTGTATTTTTTTTTCCAGCAAGAGTTCACCTTAAATCCCGATCACACGAACTTTATCTGTGACGCCTTCGTCCATAAAGTTATGGACAACTATGGGAACCAGATCTACGAGTGGAAGCAGAAGTGGCTCATCAACCAGGTTTTTTTTTTAATTTATTAAACAATTTTTTGAATTTACTAAACTATTTTTGGATTTATTAAACTATTTTATATTTTTTTATTAAAAGGTCCCGAAGTCAATCAACAACACGGTCTGGGAGGAGTTGTGTGTGCATTGGGATAAGAACGAGACGAAAGCTACCTCCGTGACCAACTCCGCCAACTGCAAGAGCGATCGTGGCGGGAAGGGCATGTACAAACACAATTTGGGTGCCCACACTATTGCTACTCTGGGGGATCGCTTGGTAAGTTAAATCTTTTTTTTTTAATTATTTAAGTATTTTTATTTTATTTTTTATGCATTTCTTCTAATTTCTAATGTTTGTTTAACTTTTGTTTTTTTTTCAAGGCGGATGAAAATGATGGCGAGCTGGTTGATGATTTCGTCCTAATGAAGACGACGCATACCAACAAGCACACCGGGGAGATTGATGATGGTGTTGTGAGGGATGTGCTCAGCCTGATCGAAACTCAGAAGGAAGACGAAGAGACCCGTCTATCTCAGCTTCAAACCGACCTGGACGCCACTTCGACGGCTTCGACCAACTTGTCCCGGATTCGAATCAACGAAATCGTTGAATCGGTATGTTATTTATAAAAAAGTTCAATTCATTTATTTCTTTATTTTCATTTTATCATCTTTTCTATTATTTAAATTGTTTATTTTCTATTTCAGTCGGTTCCAAAGAAGAAGGGACGTTTGGTCGGTTCGGGTCGTCGAACCCGGTCGGTTCCTCCTTCTGCACCACAGCCCTATGTTGATCCAGAAGTGCTTATGGACCAGTTGAAGGACAAAGATGACCGCATAGCTGCGTTGGAGAAAAAGATGGCGGATCAAGAGGTGGGATGGGAGGCAACGAGGAAGCTGAACGAGCAAATGATGAAGAGGATGTACCCGAACGAGCAGTTCCCGTAGTTTCTTTCTATTTTTTTCAAAAACTCTGAATGTTTTATTCTGGTACGTACAACTTTGAATATTATCTAATATTTTTTCTATTTCAATTTTAATTTTATATTTTCGAATTTCAATTAAAATAAATAAATTTTTAATTTTTTTTAAAAAATTATTTTTGGGAATATTCCGATCGACGACAACTTCCTCGGGATATTCCGACGACAACTTCCTCGGAATATTCCGACGGATACACTTCCTTGGAATATCCCGACGGATACACTTCCTCGGAATATTCCGACGGTAAAGGTTTCTCGGAATATTCCGACGGCTGTAGGTCCTCGGAATATTCCGAGGGCATATCTCCTCGGAATATCCCGACGGATACACTTCCTCGGAATATTCCGACGGCAAAGGTTTCTCGAAATATTCCGACAGCCAAAGTTCGTCGGAATATTCCGATACTTCTTTTCTCTCGGAATGTTTCCGAGGACCGTTCCATCGGAAATATCCGAGGAGATACCGACGAACAGTTTTAGGAAATGTTTCTTCGGAATGTCCTTGGAATTTTTAATTCTCGGTATTCCCTCGGAATGTCCTCGGAATCTTTAATTCTCGGCATTTCCTCGGAATTTTCCGAGTAAATTCCGAGGAAATTTTACTTTCCGACGAGAAATTTCCGACGACTATTTTCGTCGGTATGTCCTCGGAATACCGTTATTCCGAGGACATACTGACGAGAATGGTCATCGGAATACCGGTGTTTTCTTGTAGTGCGAGTCTAGTGACTAGTGAGCAATTTTGTTGCCTGAAGTAAATATCTATGCTGAAGTTGTGGCGCTGAGATTAAATGTAACGGAAGGACCATTAAGTTTGTTATTCACACACTTCCAATAGAGGCATCTAACGGAACAGAAGAGATACATTGGAAGGTCGAGAACACAAACAACAATTCGATATCTATTAATTAGTGTCACAATTGTCAAATGGATCTTCTGAAAATATTTTTGTTTATTCAAGTATAGGTAATTCACATTTGCTTATTTTGGTTCAACAGGGTTAATGTTAGTGTCAAATATAATAGATGGTTCATGGAAACATTTTGATCAAATTTTCAGGATAAAATTCAATGATTCAACAAACGTGAGGGAGGAGTAAAACGTTTATTAATGGAGGCAGTCGGAGGCTATAAATGTAAATGTAATGTTCACCATTTTATGTGCATTACAATCTTTTTTTTTTGAGTTATGGAACCATACCGAAATATACTATTTTATTAATTTATTATAATATAATTTTTTTTTTCATTAATGTTCATTTTTGGTAATAACCAAAGCTTCAAATGGTAATAACCAAAGTCAAAGGACGAATTTTGTTTGGCTGAGAACAGAACTAGGCATTCAGATGCAAAGAGCAATGTTTGTTCTTCTGCTACTCTCTATTCCTCTCTCGATCATTTGGTTTAACACAGAACACATTCTCGTACTCGTACACCAAGACAAGTCCATCTCAAGTGTTGCTGGCTCGTACGCTAGATACATGATCCCTAGTCTATTCGCCTACGGACTACTTCAATGCATCAACAGGTTCTTGCAAGCGCAGAACAATGTGTTCCCTGTCTTTGTCTGCTCTGGAATCACCACTTGTCTTCACTTGCTTCTTTGTTGGTTGTTTGTGTTGAAGACTGGTTTAGGATACAGAGGAGCTGCTCTTGCCATCTCGGTCTCTTACTGGTTCAATGTCATTCTCCTCTAGTGCTATGTCAAGTTCTCGTCTTCTTGCTCCCATAGCTGGACCGGATTTTTTAAGGAGGCCTTTCAGGACATTTATGATTTTTCTAAAATTGCTTTTCCTTCAGCAGTTATGGTTTGGTAAGTGATATCGAAACAAGAATGCTGCATTGTTCATGTCTAGTATCCATAGCCGGTCATAAAGTTTTAGGGACTTGAAAAAATTTAGTAAGAATTTTGGTAAAAAAAAGTTGTATAACAATATGAAGACATATGTACAAATATATTAACTCCAAAAAAAATTAGGAGCCTGAGACCAATGTTTCACTTTGCTATGTTCAGAACCGGTTTTGATAGTATGTGGATTTAATCAAATTGTTTGTAACAGTTTGGAGTTGTGGTCATTTGAGCTTTTGGTTCTAGCTTCAGGGCTTCTTCCTAATCCGGTTGTAGAAACTTCGGTTCTTTCAATCTGGTAAGTCTCGGTTATTCTTGTTTCTTTGGTTTCTCAGGGTTCATAGACTTGATCAACATAATTTCTCAAACTTTTCAGTCTAAATACTTCACTAACAATCTGGCAAATCTCAGTTGGTCTTGGTGGTGCAGCGAGGTAAGTACATTAGTAACTGTTGGATAAGCTTGACTTCCAAGTTTTCTTTTTTCTCTTTGTGTTATGAAAATCTAAAAGGATTAGGAAATATGATTTGTGGTGATCCTATTAAGATTAGGAT
>NC_027753.1:27740835-27757719 GCF_000695525.1 Brassica oleracea var. oleracea
AAAAAATTATTTTTGGGAATATTCCGAGGAAGTGTATCCCTCGGGATATTTCGACGACAACTTCCTCGGGATATTCCGACGACAACTTCCTCGGAATATTCCGACGGATACACTTCCTTGGAATATCCCGACGGATACACTTCCTCGGAATATTCCGACGGCAAAGGTTTCTCGAAATATTCCGACAGCCAAAGTTCGTCGGAATATTCCGATACTTCTTTTCTCTCGGAATGTTTCCGAGGACCGTTCCATCGGAAATATCCGAGGAGATACCGACGAACAGTTTTAGGAAATGTTTCTTCGGAATGTCCTTGGAATTTTTAATTCTCGGTATTCCCTCGGAATGTCCTCGGAATCTTTAATTCTCGGCATTTCCTCGGAATTTTCCGAGTAAATTCCGAGGAAATTTTACTTTCCGACGAGAAATTTCCGACGACTATTTTCGTCGGTATGTCCTCGGAATACCGTTATTCCGAGGACATACTGACGAGAATGGTCATCGGAATACCGGTGTTTTCTTGTAGTGCGAGTCTAGTGACTAGTGAGCAATTTTGTTGCCTGAAGTAAATATCTATGCTGAAGTTGTGGCGCTGAGATTAAATGTAACGGAAGGACCATTAAGTTTGTTATTCACACACTTCCAATAGAGGCATCTAACGGAACAGAAGAGATACATTGGAAGGTCGAGAACACAAACAACAATTCGATATCTATTAATTAGTGTCACAATTGTCAAATGGATCTTCTGAAAATATTTTTGTTTATTCAAGTATAGGTAATTCACATTTGCTTATTTTGGTTCAACAGGGTTAATGTTAGTGTCAAATATAATAGATGGTTCATGGAAACATTTTGATCAAATTTTCAGGATAAAATTCAATGATTCAACAAACGTGAGGGAGGAGTAAAACGTTTATTAATGGAGGCAGTCGGAGGCTATAAATGTAAATGTAATGTTCACCATTTTATGTGCATTACAATCTTTTTTTTTTGAGTTATGGAACCATACCGAAATATACTATTTTATTAATTTATTATAATATAATTTTTTTTTTCATTAATGTTCATTTTTGGTAATAACCAAAGCTTCAAATGGTAATAACCAAAGTCAAAGGACGAATTTTGTTTGGCTGAGAACAGAACTAGGCATTCAGATGCAAAGAGCAATGTTTGTTCTTCTGCTACTCTCTATTCCTCTCTCGATCATTTGGTTTAACACAGAACACATTCTCGTACTCGTACACCAAGACAAGTCCATCTCAAGTGTTGCTGGCTCGTACGCTAGATACATGATCCCTAGTCTATTCGCCTACGGACTACTTCAATGCATCAACAGGTTCTTGCAAGCGCAGAACAATGTGTTCCCTGTCTTTGTCTGCTCTGGAATCACCACTTGTCTTCACTTGCTTCTTTGTTGGTTGTTTGTGTTGAAGACTGGTTTAGGATACAGAGGAGCTGCTCTTGCCATCTCGGTCTCTTACTGGTTCAATGTCATTCTCCTCTAGTGCTATGTCAAGTTCTCGTCTTCTTGCTCCCATAGCTGGACCGGATTTTTTAAGGAGGCCTTTCAGGACATTTATGATTTTTCTAAAATTGCTTTTCCTTCAGCAGTTATGGTTTGGTAAGTGATATCGAAACAAGAATGCTGCATTGTTCATGTCTAGTATCCATAGCCGGTCATAAAGTTTTAGGGACTTGAAAAAATTTAGTAAGAATTTTGGTAAAAAAAAGTTGTATAACAATATGAAGACATATGTACAAATATATTAACTCCAAAAAAAATTAGGAGCCTGAGACCAATGTTTCACTTTGCTATGTTCAGAACCGGTTTTGATAGTATGTGGATTTAATCAAATTGTTTGTAACAGTTTGGAGTTGTGGTCATTTGAGCTTTTGGTTCTAGCTTCAGGGCTTCTTCCTAATCCGGTTGTAGAAACTTCGGTTCTTTCAATCTGGTAAGTCTCGGTTATTCTTGTTTCTTTGGTTTCTCAGGGTTCATAGACTTGATCAACATAATTTCTCAAACTTTTCAGTCTAAATACTTCACTAACAATCTGGCAAATCTCAGTTGGTCTTGGTGGTGCAGCGAGGTAAGTACATTAGTAACTGTTGGATAAGCTTGACTTCCAAGTTTTCTTTTTTCTCTTTGTGTTATGAAAATCTAAAAGGATTAGGAAATATGATTTGTGGTGATCCTATTAAGATTAGGATTTATCTAGTTCTATATATAGAGAATGCAACTTGTGATGCATTAGTGTGATTTATGGTTTGAGTGATTTTGATATTGTGATTGATTAATAAGAGAGGGACTTCTTATTGAAATAGTTTGTGATTCTATAGTAACCACATAGCATAATCTTACTATACCAAACTATAGTTCTGTTACACTTGTGTGTTCTTTGACTTGCAGCATAAGAGTCTCCAACGAGTTAGGAGCAGGGAATCCACAAGTGGCAAAACTGGCTGTATATGTCATTGTAGGCATAGCAGTTGCCCAAGGTATCGTGGTGGTAACGGTTTTGTTGTCGGTTCGAAAGGTCCTAGGCCGAGCTTTTAGCAGTGACCCGAAAATCATCTATTACGCCGCATCTATGATACCTATTGTCGCATGTGGAAACTTTCTTGATGGTCTCCAATGCGTTCTCTCAGGTTCTTGTACACTCAATCATATGCTCTGGAATTTAAAAAAAAAAGATTGGTTTTGGTTCCTCCTTGCTTATATATGTCCGGTTTATCCTGGTTTGGTTTTTGGTTTAGGAGTTGCTAGAGGATGTGGATGGCAAAAAATTGGAGCGTGTGTAAATCTTGGTTCGTACTATCTTGTTGGAGTTCCGTTAGGGTTATTACTTGGATTCCATTTCCACATTGGTGGTCGGGTAATAATCTTTAAACTTAGCCAAGACTAATTTTTATAGAAACTATAACATGTGTGATGCTATGTCATTTGTGTAGGGGCTTTGGCTTGGAATTGTAACAGCTCTAGCTGTTCAAGTGCTTTGTCTTTCCTTGGTCACTATATTCACAAACTGGGATAAAGAGGTAGCTTTGTTTTTAACTTCTAAAGAGATTGATGTTCAGTTTTATGTATAAGCGAATTTGGAACTACGTCTGATGTGATTCTGCTTGCTTCTTGTTTTAATACGTATAGGCAAAGAAAGCTACAAAGAGAGTTGGGTCTTCAGATGACTAAGATGATAATGTCGAACAATCAATTCCAAAGTGAAGAAAAGCATTGGGTTTGCAAATGAGCATATCTTTTAACGTTGATAGTGAATAATGAGTATTTGATTCTTCTAGAGTTCTTTATGAGACAATAGTCCATATATGCTACTAAGTCAGGGGCTAAGCCAATAAGACCCAAATAACAATTCCCTTGAAGTTTATACGACCAAAAATTTCGTAGGCCCATTATTTAAGGAAATATACACCCCAACTATCGTTTTTCTTATATGAACAGCCCAAGCATCATTTGGGACCATGTTTGAACGATCAAATAATTGAGCTATTCGAAAAAAGTAAAAAGAAACTATTTATGTGCTTGACATTTGAGTTTTTTTTTTTTGTATTTTAACCACAATCATAAAATCAATTTTGGAATTTGCATGGTCATGTATTGGTTTGTAAGTGTTTTCCTTGTACTAATATGACAACATTTTACCAAACTCAACCCTATTTACACGGTGGGTAAAAAGTGTTCAAAATAAGTTAAAACGTCGGCATGAATTGTGATAGAGACCAGACTCTTTGTGACTTGTGAGGTAATAATACGACAAGGTCCTTCGTCCTTGTAATAAATCTAGCCATAGATTCTCATGTAGGGTAATACTCTTCTGTTTTGGCGCCCACATCATCTGACATGATTTTGACCGCACATAAATAAAACTGTTTCAGTATCTCGTGTTTTTACTTGGAATTGTATTAGGGTTAACAGTTAACGATTACGTTTAGACAACGAGAACACCTTTGTACAGTTTAAAACAAAATGGTAGGCCTGATACAATCAATTTCAAAGTTAGGTCTTGAAAATGTAGTGGACAAGTGGACAGTGGACAGTGGACTAGTGGTTGGAAAGAACAATAATTTACGGTAAAATGATAAATCTTGAAGGAAGAGAGGAGCACAAAAGCCAAGAGGGACGCATGTGACGCGTAGGGGAACTATACACTAAACAATGTCAGATTCTTCCTATGTCTTTTCAGATGCTCCCACCTGTTTTTTCCCCCTATTTTCATTTTATTATATTTTTCTTCTACAACGAATACTTCTATAATTACAACTCTCTCTAATCCACCACTTCTCCCAAAACTTGACTTATCTTCTCTTTCTCTCCTCTCTAGTAAATCTGATTATAGTTAGTTAGGGTTCATCATCTTTGATTTCTAGGGTTCTTTCTATTGTCTCTAACAGGGGCTTATGCTTGTGTTGTTTAGATCATGTTATTTAAGGTTTATTGAGTCTACATAGTTCCTCAGATCAGATCTATATCTTAGATGGTTATTGATTTGACAAGCATCTTTGTTTCTCGATAGATCTTGGCCTTCCAAAACGAATTTCCCGAGAACAAAGAAGTAGGGCTCCTTATAGTTCAAACGAGAGTTCAGCAGGGTAAAGAAAAGCTGCTAAGCTATGAATCCCATAAGCCCTAATCCTTAATTATAGAAAGGATTTGGTTATATGGCTTACATATCTCAGGAGCTTTAACTTGCCCTTTAATTGCTTTTACTATTCTTTGGATTGAAGGGAGCTCTACATCTTCTTTCACTTTATGCAAATTTATTTTTGTACTGTAATGAATTCAGTGCTGATTTTTCTTCTTTTTTTTTTTTTTTTTTTTTGCAGTGATATTTCTGAAGGAGTATTTCTATGGTGATTGTTTATGTATGCTGTGGCGTGGAATTGATTTTCTTGCTTGTCTGTAATTAGGGTTTATGTAAATGTGTCTGTAATATGCCAAGATCCAAATTTATATTTCAACTAATGCAATTACTTTCTGTTTGTGATTTTAAATTCCCTGTTCAATATTACTACTCAATTGTTGCGAAAACAATTTCTTCCGTATCAGATCAGATATTTGGTATCATAGGTACTCCTTAATTTTATTTTGAGAATCATACCATTTTTGTATGACTGTTAACTGTGTAAGAAGACTTCAAAAAAAAAAATATTACAGACAAATTCATTTATTGAAAATTTTAGATTAACCAAAAAAATTTATGCTCCTCCTTTAGTACAGTTCAGTGTTGGAATGTGAGGAACAGCCAAGTTCGAAGTGTATTTGAGTTAATTGAACAGTATTTTTCTTTACAGTCATTTCACATTGTTATTTAATTGTAAGGTAAGGTTTCTCGAAGATATGGACAGAGCCCTTTTTTATCGACATATTCACCAAGTTTAAATTCATGCCCATACAAAAGGCCCACATTAAGGCTCAAATATCAGCCCCCTGATTTGCTCCATAATTTTATCTCACCATCGAAATACTTTCCTTCATGCATGATCAGTTGCTCGCAACGACATGGTCACGGCCTTCGGCCCATCGCCACACCTATATTCTATTATGCTGACACTTATATACTCTACTAACTTGTACTGGAGTGCAGACGGAAGCACACTGTTCAATGGATAGACAAACGGGTGTGATTAGAGTCTGGTCATGGGTCGTTACTAAATGATTATATTAAATTATTTTAAAATACATCTATGTTGTGGTTAAAAAGATAGCATATCTTATTTCACGAAGAACTAATTAACCGTATTTTAAATCAGTAGTTAAACCTTTTTATACATTAATTCTGCTAAATGTTTAAAGAAGAAAATTTAGGTTCACCGAATTCACCTCCCCTCTTATTACCAATCAAAATACCACATAGATTAATAATAAAATACATTATTTTTTTTAAAAAAAAATCTAAAATAATTGAAAAAAATAATAACGCTCATTTTAATGACGTTTACGCCACTAAGTAAACCCTAAATCTTAAATTCTAAACCCTAAACCTTAAATCTAAACCCTAAACCCAAACCCTATATCTTAAACCTAAACCCTAAACCCAAACCGTAAACTCTAAACCCAAACCCTAGACCTTAAACTCAAACCCTAGATCTTAAACCCAAACTTAAACTCTAAATCCAAATCTTAAACCCTAAAGACACATCATCAACATTAACCCAAACCTTTAGGATATAGGATTTGGATTTAGGGTTTACGATTTGAGTTTAGGGTGTAGGGATTAGGTTTGGATATATAGTTTGAGTTTAGAGTCTACAATTTGGGTTTAGGATATAGGGTTTGAGTTTGGATTTAGGGTTTACGGTTTGGGTTTAGGATTTAGGATTTGGGTTTAGGATATAGGATTTGAGTTTAGGGTTTACAATTTGGGTTTAGGGTTTAGAATTTGGGTTTAGGATTTAGGGTATAGATTTAGCGTTTAAGGTTTAGTTAGTGGCGTTAGCATCATTAAAATTGGCGTTATTATTATTTTTTAATTATTTCAGATTTTTTAAATAAAATTAATCTATTTTATTATTAATCTACGTGATATTTTGATTAGTAATACGAAGAGAGGTGAATTTAAGTTTCATCCGCTGAACCTAAGTATGTTTAAAATCCCCACTTTGCCGGATGCTATCTAGTATCAAATGCATGATTTGACTATATATGAATCTATGATACAAGTTACAAAACTAAGAAATAATTGTAATAATGCAAAATAAGGAAGACTCATCAAATAAGGAATGAAATATATAAAATTGAATGACTTGTTTGTTATATGATTAAAACAATGATGCATGAATTGACCATGGCTGGTACTATTATATCAATAACAATAAGATTCTATACTTTTTTTTTTTTTTTTTGTTCAAAGATTCTATAATTTTCATGTGTAGAAATTATGTCAATAATGCAAGATAAGAAAAGTTGATCAAATAAGGAAGGGTCGGCGATTTATTTCTCTACGAAAATGAATATCAAAAGTTTGACCATGATTTGATGCAGTTAATTTATAGATACTATTTTCTTTTTGTATAAATCATTCCAATATTGTCGAATTTATTTAGAAAAAATATTTACTAAATATCTCCATCCAGTCACTCTCCAATCAACCCATGCTCGACGACCACTCATTAAAAAATGTCAATAATCAAATTTTATTCAAAAACAATAATTAGCTGGTGTTTAGTTGTCTTTTTTCCAGTATTAGTTATGTCTGTAACTTCTCTCTAAAATTGAAAATGATATAATATTTAAAATTGTACCAAACGAAAACGAACAATAATCAAAATTCATCTTACATATGTAAATGTGAATGCGTGTGGGTCTATATAAATACATTACAATTGTGTGACTATCATTTAAAGCATAAAGCAAACACATAATCCAAACACAAAAAAAATAAAAAAATAAATGGGTTTCTCTCCATCTTCTTCCTGGTTTCTTCACCCTGAGCTTCATCATGTTGTTTCCAAGATGTCTCTCTTTGATACCTTTTTGTTCTATGTAAGTACGTCTCTAAGATTATTAATATAATCTACAATCATTCTTTATCTTGTAGGAAAACTATCAAATCAATAACAATAATTATTTGATAAGTATTTTATTATAATCAATTTTTTTTTAAATATAGATTGTGCACTTAGTGGACAAGCTAGGATTATGGCATAGGTTTCCAGTGTTATTAGGAGTAGCTTACTTGGGGATACGAAGACATTTACATCAACGTTACAATCTGGTACACGTCGGTGGTATCAACGGCCAGGGTTACGACACCGATGAGTTCTCTTATCGTACGGCTGATGGCAAGTGTAACCATCCCTCCGATGACTCTGTCGGTAGCCAAGGCACCTTTATTGGCCGGAATATGCCTCTATGTACTTCTCAGTACGGTGTAAGTCATTTTCTTTCCTCTCTTTGTATTTACAATCACAATTACATAACATGCAAATTAGTTTCAGACAAGTTAAGTATTTGTAGTTTTGATCAAATTGTAAATATGCTGTATCGATTATAGCGTAATGAAACAGTAGAACCAAATCTTGTGACGCGCTTCTTTGCTTATCTCTACTCACTAGTGGTTGAAATGATGTATGATTTTCTTTTGCTTTAAGTTTGTATATCTCTTTGGAATAAAGTTTTTGTTTGTTAGAAAAGTGTTTTTGTTTTTGCATGATTAGTAATATAATATTTTCTTTTTCTCAAAAAATATAATATTTCTTTTGCATGATCACCAATATGTGTATATAACTTATTGACCATTACAGATTTTGGATCCACATCCAAGTGTTGTGGCTACAAAGTTGTTGGCGAGAAAGAGATTCATAGACAATGGGGACCAATTCAACGTGATAGCTTGTTCTTGGATTCAGTTCATGATCCATGATTGGGTTGATCATTTAGAAGACACCCACCAGGTTTTTATTCTTTTGAATCTAACCACTTAAATATTCAACATTTTACAATTTTATCCCTCAACTCTAGATTTCTTTTCATTTGAAAATTTTAAGGTTATATACTAATCACCAATTTAAAACCTCGAACAGATCGAGCTTGAAGCTCCAGAAGAAGTAGCAGGTGGATGTCCATTGAAGTCATTCAAGTTCTTGAGAACGAAGAAAGTTCTCTCTGGTGATCACCACAAAACTGGTGCTGTCAACACTAGAACTCCTTGGTGGTACGTATTTGCATTCAAATATGTGCTTAGTTGTTGTTTAATTATTATTGGAGTTTGATCTTATGAATACTTTTGAAATAGGGACGGGAGTGTAGTTTATGGAAATGATGAGGCTGGAATGAGAAGAGTAAGGGTTTTCAAGGACGGGAAACTAAAACTCTCCGGTGATGGTTTACTGGAGAGGGACGAAAGAGGTGTTCCGATCTCCGGTGACATAAGAAACAGCTGGTCAGGTTTCTCTCTGTTGCAAGCCCTCTTTGTCAAAGAACACAACTCTGTTTGCGAAATGCTCAAAGTAAGTTAGGGTTTGTCTTTCTTGTGTTGCAAGCCAACTCTGTTTTATACAGAATCACGCTTAACTTTTAACTCTCTTTTTCAGGAACGCTATCCAGATTTTGACGATGAGAAACTCTACAGGACTGCTAGATTGGTGACTGCAGCGGTTATCGCTAAGGTTCACACAGTTGATTGGACAATAGAACTCTTGAAGACAGATACACTTACAGCTGGAATGAGGATCAATTGGTATGGATTCTTAGGGAAGAAAGTGAAGGACACGATTGGAGCAAGATTTGGTCCAATACTTAGTGGATTAGTTGGTATGAAGAAACCTAGAGATCATGGAGTTCCTTACTCTCTAACCGAAGAGTTCGTTAGTGTCTACAGGATGCATTGTCTTCTACCAGACACACTTAGCCTCCGAGATATTAGATCTGAGAGTGTAGACAAAGCAAACCCTGCAATAGAGCGAGAGTAAGACACTTTGAATGTTTTGGTACACTGTTTAGACTGGTCCAAAATCGGTTTTTGTTAACCTACAAAGATGTTTTTAACAGGGTACCGATGACTGAACTGATTGGGAAAGAAGGAGGAACAAAGGGTTCGCGAATCGGTTTTGAGCAGTTGCTTGTTTCAATGGGACACCAATCTTGTGGTGCACTGACATTGTGGAATTACCCTAACTGGATGAGGAACCTTGTGGCTCAAGATATTAATGGAGAAGATAGAACTAACCTTATCGATATGGCTGCCTTGGAGAGTAAGTTAACTCAAATGAATGCTTCCTCTTGTTCTTCTATATTTATTGATCTGGTTTGATTATCAGTTTATAGAGATCGGGAGAGAGGAGTTCCTCGATACAACGAGTTCAGAAAGAATCTGCTGATGAGTCCAATCAACAAATGGGAAGATCTAACAGACAGTGAAGAAGCTATCAAGGTTTTAAAGGAAGTGTACGAAGGCGATATCGACAAGCTTGACTTGAACGTGGGACTACATGCAGAGAAGAAGATCAGAGGATTCGCCATTAGCGAAACTGCTTTCTTCATCTTCCTCCTCGTTGCCTCCAGGTTATATAATCAATTTTGAAAACAGAGGAGTTTTTTTGCGTAACAAGTAACTAAACTGACTTGACTTGATTTGGTTTGATTAACGTATGATTAGGAGGTTAGAAGCAGATCGTTTTTTCACGACAAATTTCAACGAGAAGACGTATACTAAAGAAGGGTTAGAGTGGGTTAATACAACAGAGTCTTTAAAGGATGTAATAGACCGGCACTTCCCTAGTTTAACGAACAAGTGGATGCGATGTACGAGCGCTTTCTCAGTCTGGAGCTCAGATCCTGACCCAACCAATTGGCTTCCTTTGTACCTTCGGTCCGCGCCATAAGCCGTTATATGTCTCGTGGTGCATGTGTGTATGTGTCACGTGGTTAGTTCTTTGGTCTACCCTTTTTGGTGGGTGACTTGGATTAAGATCGTACATATGAATAAATCATATGAGAGTAGAAGAGGTTTAGTCATTACTACTCATGAGTCTGTTCGCTTAACAAAAACATCTACCCCTATTTCTCGTTGTAAAACTCAACTACAATTTCCAACAGTATTTTTAAACTTTTTTCTCATTCCATTAATGTATTTTTTTTCAAATATTACCAAAAAATACATCCATAAATATGTAGATGGATGCCATTAATTTAGTAGTTTGAATAATAGTTCATTATGTGTTTTAGTGAGCTCTGTTGTTGGAATGTCAGAGAGTACAATTTTTCATCATTCAATGTAATGCAAAAAAAAAAAAAATTAGGCAAAAATCTTTATAAGACGATTCAGTGTAGTAGATGTAATGTGATGAATGTAGAATTGTTAGGTGTTGTGCGGATGTGGAACTGTCCAATATAGGGTTTTGATAGAATTATCCATTGTCAAACCATTAGTGTATATTCTTAAAATTATTAATGGAACAATAATCTAAAAAAGATAACTAAATTTATTAAATATTATTATAATGCTACAACATTCAAACTCAAATTCTGAGAGTGAGAAACCGCAGATTTGCTTCTACAACTCTGTATAAGAACAAATATAGATAAAAAAACTAAGTATTGTGTAGAGATGCAACTTTCTCAACTATCTCATCTTGTTCCTCTGCTATGGCGTCCTGCAATATAACACAACAACGCTTTACATTTATCGCACAAGAAGAGTGTTTACAAATTTTTCAGTCACTAACCTACAAAATCTTTTCATCTACAGAAATGAAGTTTTCCTTTTATATACCTCAATGTTGGTTTTAGATTGGACACCTATACATTTAGAACCACTGATACTAGCGCTTTTCATCAGGTTACGTGCACTGTATCCTCCTCCATTATCTGTACCTTCAGGTTGTTGTGAAGCTTTGGGACTGTCTAGGGTTGATGCTACAACAGCTGATATTCTTCTCTCAATATCGTTGCTGCTTTCTTCATCTGTCTCATTTTTTGGTGCAGGAACTCTTTCTCTGAAAATGAAATGCAAGCACATCAATAATGCTGGTTGGTTTTGTTATATAGTGAAAAGACTAGTTGATGCGCAAACAATAGTTTGTAAATTTTTTGGTCTATTTGTACCTTGGTAAAGAAGCATGCTGTCTCTGAAGCGCAGTACTTCTTCCACCCTGACCTTGATTTTCTTCAAGATGAGCAAACTGCCTCCTAAATCTATCTACCCCACTGTAACGACAAATGAATATTCTTAGCATGATGTTCTCTTTCATATTAGTTTCAAAATGATATATAATTTTAGTCATTTAATTTAAGGATCAATTGTCTAACCTGGGGTACATGAAGCTGAGGTCATTGCCACCACGAAGGTATTCCTCCTGCATCTGAGGATGATACTCCAGTATCTATGTTTTTCCCCAGATAAAAATAATCCATTAGCACCATTTAGAGGAGAGAATCAAAACCAAAGAAGAGAATGTAGAAAGCTCAAAACCTCTCTGTAGATTAACTCTCTGACATCATCTTTTGTTAACTTCTTTCTCTCAAACTCAAATTCAAGCTTTGAGATCGGCTGTGTCGATGGTTCCCTCTCTGAACTTGAAACACCATTAAAATATGGATCAGCCAGTGCCTGCAAATACAAGCAAAATGAGATATCATAAAAAGTGAACATAGAATTTCATTTTTTTCTTAGAAATTTCACATCTTCTAGTTTCTACATCAATTTTCCGGTACAACAGTCACATTTAAACGGTTATCAAACTATTCATCAATCTCATGTAGGAAATACTATTTGCTTACAGCTTACTTCTTCGGCGGATGGACGATCTTTTGGATCAAAGGCAATCAGACGTTGCAACAGGCGGAGAGCAGAAGGATCAGCTTTAGGGAATTTTTTAGAGAATGGGACTGGCTGTTTCTTCCTCATGTTACCAATATATCTCCTCGCCTTATCATTTCTGATCTGTCAACATGAAAGAGAACATTATTCATTTATAATGCAAATCAAGATTACTTATATATATGAAAATATATGTCTGATCAAATAGTTTTTCAACCAATGAAAATGAACATTACTTTCATAGTATAACTGACCTTGGATATTGCTTCTGGAGGTGGAGTGCCAAGAAAATCGGTCATAATATCCAGTTGGTGAACTACATTTTTCCCAGGAAACAGCGGCTTCCCTAAAAGCATTTCAGCGAATATGCAACCGACGCTCCAAATATCAATCGCAGGGGTATACTGGATTTAGCAAAAGTAGAGTTAGCATGATATCTCTAATCAAGTCTTATCATGCATGCATGTAGATAGTGAACACGAAGAAGCCATTCTACCAAAAAGGACTCAAAAGGCATACATTATATTCTAAGATAAGAGGCAGAAAAGAAGAAATATGAAACCCATTATCTTGGAAGAAGAAGAAGAAGAGTGCTCTAATACAAGAAAGGATATCTGAGAGAAAATTCGTTTTCAAATAACTGTTGACATTATTTACAAAAAGTGTAGACCTAAAACTCAACCTTGATGAAGAAAAGAAACACACTAGTAGTAAATGCATGCGTACATCAGTAACTTGAAATGGAGAAAATAGTTATAAGCTTACTTTGGAGAAGAAAGATCCACATAGTTCAGGGGCACGATACCACCGAGTAGCTACATAATCCTATAACAACAGATAGTAAGTGTGAGTGCATAAGCACTAGAAGGGAATGATACCTTATCCAACATAAGTCTTACAAAAAAAAACATTGTGATAGATGACTCACTGTCCAAAAGATAGCGGACGGTGCGTCATCAAAAGATACACGAGCAAGCCCAAAGTCACAGATCTTCAACTTGCAATCAGCATTAGCTAGAATGTTCTTTGGTTTCAAATCCCTATGAAACACATTCGCTGCGAAACAGAGTCGTAGTTGTTAAAATCATCTTATCAAGACAACATCAGTGGTGAGGAGAGTGTAAAAACCAGAAACTAACCAGCATGAACATACTTCAAACCACGTAGAAGCTGGTACATGAAAAACCGATGATGCTCAGGAGTCAGATCATCATTAGCCTTAATCACCTGATGAAGATCAGATTCCATCAACTCGAAAACTACGTAAACATCACGAAACTCTCTTCTTGAAGGAGGGAGCATGATGTGTTTAATCTGCACAACGTCAGGGTGAAGAAGCAAGCGCAGCAACTTGATCTCCCTCAAGATCCTAGTAGCGTCAGAGATGTGGTCAAAGACATCGTTGATCTTCTTGATAGCAACTCTTTCTCCGGTGTGGGTGTCAATAGCAGAACCAACAACTCCATAGCTTCCTTTGCCAACTACTTGTTGGATCTGATACCTGTTTGCTTCTCCATACTCAGTGAAGAAGTCCGCATTAGGTATAGCCTGAAGATACAATGTCAAATCAGATTCAAACTATCACCAAAGCACGAACTAGGCCTGGGCGAATCCTGCTCAAGTTCGGGAGAGATTTTTTAGGATTTTTGGTTCCTCCAGGTTCTAACCAATGAATCAAATCACCCAAAATATATTTAAAAAAACTACTGAAAACTAACGAAAAAATCTAAATTATTCAAAAATCCTATAAAAACTAACAAAACTACTTAAATTAGTATTCAGAATAACAAAAAAAGTATAAAACTACAAAAACCTATACTATTTCGGTTCGGTTCAGATTATAACCGATATCCAAAATACCTAACCCTCAGGTCCCATTCAGGTATTCTTTTAAACGGTTTGGATCAGATTAAGTTTTGGTCTGATTCGGTTTGGATAACTGTTCATTTACCTTCTTTTGAGCATCCATGGGTGAATGATCTCGTTTTGGAACCTTGATTAGTTTTAGCTTAGATGGATCGAGATCTTCAATACCATTAGGGTTCTTTGAATCACCGTCGTTATCTACTAAGTTATCGGGATTGTGAATCTGATCGTGAGTGTTGGAGGAAGAAGAAGGACGACGTTGGAAGAAAAGCCAACGAAGAAGACCATCAACGAGATTGCTACCACCACCACCCATTGGTCAAGAGGCTAATAATAATCAGAGACTCTCCGAGTTTACTCTCAGCCAAGCGTTTCTTCGTCAATGGTTCCACATTATTCGCCGATTCTTTCGAGGAGTTTAAAGCATCTTCTTCGTCTTCTCTCTTACTATTTAATTTTCCATTTTTGTTTGATTTATTTAATTTATTTATCTATACTTGTACTACCAGTTTGATCTGCAAAAGAGACAAATTGACTGACTGACAGAGAGACGTGCGCACGAGGTAGAAGGCGGACAAGATAAGTTGTTTGACCAAATCGGTTTGATTTTGGTTTACATGCAGGGTTAGTTCAACCGGTATCCTGATTGTGGCACGGTTTAGCTTTGAGCGTTCACCTACTATAACAATTAACATGTAACTGGGCTTATTACAAAGGCTATACGCTAATAATAAATACTGTCAATTTGTCTATTTAGAATACCGCTAATCTAGTTATATTTTAGATATTTAGATATTATAATAAAAATTTGTTTAAAAAGAATGAAAAAAGTAAAACATTTTGCTATAATTTTTTAACTAGATATACATTTGAATTTAAAGATAGCTTTAATTAAGATTTTTGGTTCGTAATGACAAACTTTTTAGGGGAATAGATAGAGACCCCTTGGAAATAGTTCGATATGCAGAAAGTGAATGTCAAGCCTGGTTCAATGCAAACGAGATGATATCGCCAGTAGTTCAGGCCATCAGCAATGAGGAAAACCAATTCTTAAGCTTGGGTAATATTTGTCTACTAGATGGATCTTGGACAGCTTCAGATCGCTTTAGTGGATGTGGATGGGTCTGGATGGATAGCGGGGAGAACACACAACTTATGGGAACACGGAATTTCATTCGATGTGAATCAGCTTTGCATTCGGAGGTAGAAGCACTGCGTTGGGCGATGGAGAATATGCTTCAACACTCGCCATGCCAGAGCTTTGGAACAGACTGCAAGGAGCTGATTTCAATGATAAAGGAACCTCATGTGTGGCCAAGCTTTGCGACAGAACTGGAGAAGATAGAAACGCTGCAGATTTGCTTCCCGGACTTCAAAATAACCTATGTGCCACGAGTGCGCAATCTGTTTGCTGATTTTTTGGCTAAGACTGCTAGGACCTTTCGTAGAGAGTTACTTTTCATTGGTTGTTCTATTCCGGTCTGGTTACCCAGACCACTTCAAGCTTGAGTAATAGAATGGCCGTTCGACGTCAAAAAAAAAAAAAGGAAGTCAAAGATTAATACAATTAAAAAAATGGTTGGTGCTTCCGAATCTTTCTTTGACTGCATATCTCGAAGGAAAAGCTACGTACATGTTTTCCTTTTCTTCTGAATTTTGGTTCAGCTTGTGGTTAGAGGCTTAGAGTTTTGAAAAAAGCAAAAACATGGTAGATTGATAGACTGAAGAAGGTGAAGGATCAGTCTCTCGTGTTGCTTGCGCAGTGATGTTTATGTTCATGCGTAATTTCCTCTCTTTTTTTAAATAAAACTGAAACTGTAAAAATGATAGAGAACGAAAAAAAGGAACTATTTGTTTAATGATAAATCTGTTATGAAAAAAACCGAAATTTTATTGTATTGCGGAAATTTAAATAGGAGCGAAATATTATACCCGTAGAAATAAATAACACTGATATATGATAGAGAGAATTTATTATAAAGGGAGAAGAGAAGTGTGTGAGACGAGTTATAATCGATCGTTTATATAAAAGTTAAAAAGTAAGATTCACTGTGCAAATAGTGCAGCGGGCCTCACATCTTTTATATTTTTAACATTTTAATGCACCTCTCTTTCTGACTTTCATAACACTCCCCCTTGGGGACCGGTGTCACTATTGCTTATTGCAAATAGTGCAGCGAGTCCTACATCTTTTATATTTTTAACATTTTAATGCACCTCTCTTTCTGACTTTCATAACACTCCCCTTTGGGGACCGGTGTCACTATTGCTTATTGCTTTGACGTATTTGTTGCTTCGTTAAAAACCTTTCTAGGAAAATCCAATGGGAAAAACCATAGTAAAGTAAAAAGAGTACAACTACGTAAGCTCCCCTTCGAATGAGCAGTCATAGATCCTTTTGATGACTCATTCCAATGTTATGGACATGTTTTCTGAATACTGAAGTCGGAAGTGATTTTGTGAAGAGGTCAGCTGCATTGTCGCATGATTGAACATATTTTACTTCAATTTCTTTCTTCTTCACGAGCTCTTGAATGTATGAGAAGAACTTCAGATGAATATGCTTCGTTCTATCGCTTTTGATATATTCGTCCTTTGTTTGAGCAACACATGCTGCATTATCTTCATATAGAATAGTTGGCTCCATATTTTCGTCAATCCCGCTGCTTGAACAGATGTGTCGGTTTATTGATCTTAGCCATACACATTCTCTACTTGCTTCATGGAGTGCAATGATCTCAGC
>NC_027753.1:27758941-27773895 GCF_000695525.1 Brassica oleracea var. oleracea
TTTTTTATTAAAAATATATTAATTAATTAATTATTTTCTGCTTTCACTCAAAATATTTTCTAGATCCGCCACTGCTTTGTCAGCGGCGCAGACTGGTAAACTGTGTTTATTCGTAAAAGAAGAACCCAAATTCCAGAGCATGCTTGGATATAGCTAAACTGGGTATATACTTTTTGGTTTTTTAACATAAAAAATGGGTATACTTGTAACTCAAATGATGGATAGACAAATCCTTGATAAAAGTTCAGCCGACAATACCAGGTGAAGTTGATTCAAATAAAACCTCATGGTTCTACCAAAGAATAGAAAGGTAAACAAATTGCTCAGACATAATAGAGTACATTATACCTCGAATAGTTATTAATTACTCACCGAAAATCCTACTAGTGTGATACCGGTGAATTATCAATGAGAGCCGGAAGAGGCATTCCTATTGGATTTATCAACAATCCGGAAAACGCCTGCCGGAGATGTCTGAATAAATGTTAGCTCTGCCATTTTATTATATCAGGTCATCAATATATTTGCATTCTAGCCGTGAGAAACTGCATGACGGAATCATGGCAACGATTTAGTTTATCTGGGCTGAGCGATAGAAAAGACCAGTGGCGGAACCAGGTGGAGAGTGGGTGATTTTTTTTGGTGTAATTTTGCTTAGAATTTTATTGATGCCTTAGATGAAAATTTGAATTAATAAATATACTAGGGCCGGCCCGCCATACGAACGGGATATAATTTACTTGCGATCTAGTTTATTATTTTTTGTATGATTTTGTGGTTTGTGTTTTAGATTTGCATTTGCAAAAAAATTGTATGATAATAATTTTTAACATTAAAAGGTTAGTTGCAAGCATTTGTGTTGGCGTGGACCATGTTGAGTTAGATATGGATTTCTTTTGGGTTTGTTAGTATGATTGTGTGTGTGTTTATTATTTACTACTCCATCTGTTCCCGAAAATAAAATTTTTTAAAGTGTTCACGCTTATTAAAAATTCAATAAATGTTTATAATTTAATTTTTCTTTTACTTTATTATACATTTTCAATAACTTTTCACCAACGAAATTTGATCAATTCAAATATTTTCATTTAATGTTTTTTAAAGTATAAAAAAGTACGTTAAACATATAGAAAATCTATCTTTGTGGAATAAGTAAAAAAACTAAAACATCTTACTTTCGGGAACGGAGAGAGTATATGTTCGTAAGGAATATGGTGTCTTTTCTTTCAGGTGTATTGGCAGATGTATTTGGTGTTTTCCTTTATTTTCAGGATTCCAATTTCCAACGTGCATATATCATTATGATTTTGATCAATGTTATTGTATTGGGGCGATTTTGAGAATAATGATAAACCAAAGATTGAGATTTTAATCGTAGTATTGGGCCGACTAAAGTATTTTTCTATATGGGTCTTAAGCTTAAGAAGAACACTTACGATTGAAACGGCGTCGTCACACACAAATCTCAGACGTTAACTCAGAGTCGGAGACTACACCGGAGGATGACGAAATCTTTCATCAGCTTTCCTTTCGCCTGTTTGACGGGCCAGATGTGTCTCCGATTACCTCTGTAACCAAATCACGTTAAGTTTGATTGCATCTAAGTACTTTTTGATGGCGTCACCGTGGCAGTGGGAAAACGCCACCCGGAAGCCGTCGCTGAATTCGCCATGGTCGCTGCGATGCACCATCTTGATGTTGTCCGTACGAGATTCCAAGGTTTGATTATTTTGGCACTCTTATGAAAAGAAACTTGATTTTAATTTGAAAGTTGCTTATTTGATTGAACAGTCCCGACTTACTCGAGCTGTCTTCACTATTGCATGTCTTGAGGTTTTATATTTCCTTCTCTATGCAATGTGGTTGCCTTTGTCGCTGTACAGTTTGCTAGTTACCAGACCAGTGTTGGAACATTCTTTTTCTGAGTTATACTTTTTTCTTCTTAGGATATTTCTGCGGTGATACTGTTTTTGGTCTCTCCTCAACACATTTCTGTTTGATATTTTTGTTGTTTTTACCGGATCTTGTTTACATGTTCTGATATAACTACAGTAATCTATCTCTCTCTCTCTCTAGTTACGGAAGATCCAAACAGCGATACTCTAGAGTTAGGGGGATGAGAAACTCACCCCTGTTGTTCATCTTGCTTCTGCCCATGAAGGAGGAGCCTTGTTGAGTATAACTCACATTCTTAAAACATCTCATGGTTCCTATGATTTCTCCTTTTTATGATACTTTCAGGTCTTTCTATCCACACATTCAATTTGGTTTGTCAAAATAAGTCATAAGATTACAGCTTCAGACACCTTTTCATCAAGTCGGACCATACAATGGGATATTAGGTCTGCAAAATTAATTCAGCCTTTTCATTCTTGTGGTCTTCTTTTCTGAATGTTTCTTTTCTGTTTGTTTGTGAATTTCCAGATGCCTTTAGAACCATAATGAAAGAGGAAGAACCTATTGCATTCTATAAAGGTATTGTTCCTGGTCTTGCGCTGGTTAGTTACTATCCTAGTTTTATTTTTACTAAAGAATCAGTTATCGATAAAAGATGTTACGAATGGAATGGTTAACCATTGTTTCATTTTTGGCTGGGATTGATTCTGATTTAGTTTCCTCAGCAGGTTTTACATGGTGCTATTCAGTTTACAGCGTATGAGGAACTCCATAAAGTCATTGTAGATGCGATAGGGAAGATAAGAAAATATGAATCCGCTGATAATTTATTGGTAAAGAGTTCCTCTTCTCCATAGACTACTTTGTGATTGTTAGGCAATAATCTTTTTGCGTTTCGAAAATACGAAGAACCCTAGAAATCTAGAGTCGACATTGTTGAAGAAGATGAAGGTTAAAAAGAGCTGATTTTTTTGTTAATTTTTGCAGGCCGATAAACATAATTTGAAGCCCAATATTATGTAGTCGTGAAGCCCATGAAGAATACAAACGAACAGCAAAAAAAAGTTAGAGAGAAACAGACACGTGTCAACTCTTCCGTGGCGCTCTTAGGAGGGAGCAAACACTACTTTATATAAATAGATAGATTATTAGTGTTTTGTTGTTTTGCCCTAGATAGAAAAATTCATCCTAGATCAGCCACTGGAAAAGACTGCACGACGGAAAACCTTCAAGCTCATTGACATGCATGTTCGTGACGTTATTTTTGGCAGGGGTCACCAGAAACTTTTCTCTACTTCATTCTCTGCCGATTGAGACACGAGTAGTTGTTGTATTATTATTATTTTTACCTGGTTCCATAGGAGTTTATTCAACTATTTTTTTATATGAAAACTCTTTTCTTTTACTGCAAATTTATATTAGCTACATACCTTTGAGAATCATGAATTTAAATTTACAAAAAAAAAACAACTCATGATATTCAGAGAGAGAGATAGAGTAATGGTTCGATCTCATCTGCTCTTTTTGTAAACTCTATAAGCTACAGATAATGGTGAAATCTTCAAATATTATTTATACAAAAAGAATTCTTTAGTTAAACTTTCAGATCTGTAGGTTACCAACTCATCCTATAACCCATATTTTCTGTTTCTTCATCTTTTGTCGTTTTAAAAATAGTTGTTTTAGGGTTTCAAGGGTTGTAGTGTTTTCTTTCAAACAAAATTAGAGAGACAAAAAAAGAAAGTCTCTATAGACTAATTTACCGTGATTAAATCTATAACTACGTTTATATGCAGATTCAAATTCAATATATTTTTTCTTCCAGTAATATTAATCTTAGCAAACTAACAAAGAAAGTGAAAAAGTGTGGTTCAACTCTCTTGTTATACATACAGTTTCTTGGGAAATTACTAAAAATATCACATTCATAATATCAATTTTTTCATATTTACACTAATCATTTTTATCCTTACTTTAAAAGAGAAAAAAATACATTTATAACTCTAAGATTAACTAATCTAGAATTCAGGTTTAGAGTTGAGGGGTCTTGTAAAGTTTTTAGAATGTGAAATTTAAGTTTCTAATAAATATATAAATAAATATTTAAAAAAATTTTAAAACATTTAAAAAATAGTTTCAAAAAAAAAATTCAAAAACAAATTTATAAAAAGTTCGAATTTGAAAAATTATAATTCGAAAATATAATTTTTTTTTTATTTTAAAAAATATTGATTATATATATAGATATCAAGTGTATAAGAGTCTTTTGCCTCTTAATAAAGAATATATTTTTAAAAATGTCTTTTTAGTGGTGGTAAACATGAGTAATGGTATAAACAAAATGGTAAACATGAAAAAATTTCCAGTTTCTTTATGTAATAACATTAGTCGAGTAAACCGGCGGGTTTCCTTCCGGGGAAAATTTCATGTTTACCACTTTTATGGTACCACTTTTCAACTTAACCACCTCTAAATGGACATTTTCAAAAATATTTTTTCATTAAGTGGCAAAAGACTCTTATACATTTGTTCTTTATATATATAATAAATAAATATTTAAATAAATAAAAAATAAAAAAAAATTATTTAATGTTTTCGAATTATACTTTTTCAAATTCAAACTTTTTTATAATTTTTTTTTTTGAATTTTTTTTCAAATTTCTTTTCAAATTTGTTTTTATTCTTTTTTCAAAATTTCTTTTTGAAAATCGTAAATCATGTTTGAAACTATTTTTTTTAAGTATTTATTTATATATTTATTAGAATCTTAAATTTCACATTCTAAAAACCTTATGCCAAGCCATATAATAGGAAACATTTATGAGAAAGCCATATAATATGTGTTGCTATATATATGGTTCAGACTGTTAAAATATTAAATTTAATTATCTTTTTGTCCTAGTATGCAGTTAAAATTTATTAAAATATTAAGTTTCGATATCCAAGTCAGAAACTTTATAATATAGTTTTTAGCCGAACTGGATGATATTATATGAAAGTTGTAGATAAACGTCAAATGAATTGATGCCGTAAGAAGATTATTTGAACAAATAGGGTTGCAATTTATATATACTTCGAAAAAATAGTTGATAGAAATGCAAATTTTAAATGGCGTTGAGCTTTGGGATATGACGGTGGACTTAAAAGCCATGAATATTAGGGGTGTCAATTCGGGCTGGCCCGGCCCGGCCCGGCCCAAACCCGCTAAGTCCGTAAATATTTGAGCCCGGCCCGGCTCGGCCCGAAAATAATTTGGGCCTAGAATTCAAAGTCCGGCCCGGCCCTTATAGGGCTATAGGGCTTTTCGGGCTTTTGTGGGCTTTTCGAAAAATAATTTGTCATTGTCACTTCCATCGTTTTAATACATGTGAATTTTCATTAAAAAAAAAGAGTTTCATTTAAAAAAAATAAAAAATATATAAAGTGAGTTTAAAATTTTCTTCTCTATCACAAATTTTTTATTTTTTCGTATGCTTTAAAAACATTTTATACACAAACCAAATTTAATAAGATTTAAATAATCAATTATCAATTAAAACAAAAAAAATATAAGAGAACAAAATTTATGATAAACATGGTCAAACGTTTCATACTTTGTATTTTGAAAATAAAAAAATGTTGTACATGAAAGAAGAAAGTACTTTTGTAAAATTTAAAATGTAACACTTGTAATGATGAAACAATAAAGTGCATTAACAATTTTTATATTTGCTTTATTAGAGTTTGAATAAAAATATTAAAATAATATATCAATACTAATAATAGTTTCGATTACAAGAAAGAAGGATAATATTTACGCTAAAATATAAATTTCGGGTTTTCGGGCCGGCCCTACCCAAAACGGGCTTAAGCCCAAAATACCCAAAGCCCAAATGGGCGTAGCCCGAAAGGCCCAATTTTTGTTTGGGCTTATAAAGCTAAGCCCAAACCCAGTAATTTTTAGGGCTGGGCGGGTTCGGGCTACGGGCTTCGTCCCTAATTAACATGTCTAATGAATATATACAAATTTACAAATATTGACGTTAGCTAAAATACATTTATTGTTGGAGATGGATTTTACCTCATTCTAAATTAGGTTCAAAAGATTTATTTGATAGTTCAAAGGTTCATTACAAAGAAAGCCTGGGCATCCGGGTCCTCGGATCAGGTTCAGGTTGGATCTTCTCGGATCCGGATCCTTCGGATCATAGAAATTCAGACCCATATAGGTATCTATAATTTTTCGGGTCGGGTTTTGTCGGGTTCGGGTGGTTTCTAGTCGGGTCTTGTCGGGTCCGGGTCGGTTCAGATCTATAATTTCAATACCCGTAATTTTCGGGTATATTTCGGATCCGAGTCGGTTTGGATATTTAGGACCCGAAAAAGACCCGAAATACCGAATTAGACCCGAAAACTCTAAAAATACCTGAAGAACCGCAAAAATACTCGAAAATATCCAAAAATTTATCCACAATCAGATCCGAAAACCCAAAACATACCCGAATTTTACCCGAATACTCGAATTGTATTTTCTAAAAATCTAAAATTTTATCCGAAACCTACAATTATACCCGAAAACCCAAACCTGAAACTTTAAAAAAATCCGAAATACCAAAAAAATACCCAATCACCCAAATATACCTAATATATACAATTATTTGCGGGTACTTCAGGTACCCGAACGGGTTTCGGGTAGGATCCGGACCCGAACCGAGACCCGCGTGTCTAAAAAGACAAGATCCAATAAGTACTTTAGTATGGACCCGGACCCGGATCCGAACCTGTATTTTCGGGTCGGTTCTGGTGCGGATCTTCGGGTCCGGGTAAAATGCCCAGGCCTGTTACAAAGACAACAAGCCCATGAATAACTAGGATCCATCTTCAGTCTAGAGAAGAGTGAATACCAATCTGAACGAGTCAACCCAAAACATAAGAATATCAGGGCACTAAAGACGATTTTAATGACACAAGATACTCGTCATAGCTGATGAAACTCAAATTATATCCAGAAATCAGGGTTAGGATCTATAGTAACATATTGAAAAAGTATAAGCAAAAAATTTGTTTACTGATGATTTCATTATGAAAAAGTGTATTATTAACATTTCGAGCTCATATAATTGTGATGATTAATAGGTGTAATAATACGAGTAAATCTGTGAGTAATTTGGATATAGTTTTGATGTATGAAACATGAATCTCTTTCTACTTTTGTTTTGCCGTATAGTAATTTTCGGGTATGTTTCATACATCAAAACTATATCCAAATTTAATTACTCGTATTATTACACCTATTAATCATCACAATTATATGAGCTCGAAATGTTAATAATACACTTTTTCATAATGAAATCATCAGTAAACAAATTTTTTGAGTATACTTTTTCAATATGGTACTATAGATCCTGACCCTGATTTCTGGATATAATTTGAGTTTCATCAGCTATGGCCCTTAGTCAGAAAGGAAACATGACCTAAAAATTAGAGTGATTAATAGATAAGAAAAAAGAATGTTAGGGTTAATACAATTTCTTTTTGTGGCTGTAGTGAGATCATGGATGATGGATGCAAGGAGAATGTAGCCAATAGAAGGATGAAAAAAAATAAAAAAAAAAGGATGAAAAAGTTAAAAAGGAAACAAAGAATCTAAGAGTAACAGTAGCTTAATTCTTATCTCTTCATGCCTCCTCACGATAAGCATCTTTGTACTTGTCGCTTCCGTATCTCTTTATTCTCTTTCCGTATCTCCATTCCTTTTCTATCATTCCACTATTCTCCACTCACACCATTCTTTTATTATATTTATTATATGCAAATATATTCACAATTACACATTTACATGTACACACACATATCTTATAGTTAATTGTCGTTTTACAGTTATGTTATATATAATATACTAAATAGACAAAGATTGTAAGAAAAAAGTATAAAATATCATTTATTTGTTAAACACTTTTTTATTTTATTTTGGATTTAAAAAAATTTAAACTTCACACTACTGATATTATTAAGCTTGATAATAGAACAATTAATGTAATAAAAAATTTAATGATAAGCTCCTACTATCTTATCTAATGAATATGTTGTTTGTTTTCACAATGTAGATGATAAACAACATAGAACAAATCTATTCTTCAGTCTTGATATTTCTTTTAACTCCGTGGAAATATTTGACTACGTTTTTGGTTCTTTTATCATCGAAATCATGTCTTTGCAATCAGTTTCAAAGTGTTGACACATCAATATTTGCAGCATCTATTCCATAACCCAAAAAACTTCAAGATCTACATGTATATATATTAATGATTAGTGTTTAAGCTAGCATTTTAGAAATTAGTAATTTATCATTTAATAAATACTATTCTAATATTTTTTTTTCATTTATATGCTATGTTGTCATACATATATATTTTTATGTGATATCTAAGAGATTTTTCCAAGTAGAGAAATGTGAAATTTTGGACCCTACTCTTTTCAAATTTATATTTGCCAGTTATTTTTTGGAACTAAGTCTATTATATTTTCAAGATTGAGTGGTTATTGTCTTGGTTTAACAATAAATACGATTAAGAGAACTAAGTAGAGCCAGTTACCTTTGGTTCTTATAAAGAACGACTTACAAGATGATGATGTAACTGTAAACACATGTAGGTTCTAGCATTCAGTTATATAACATTACTTTTAGTTTGGTCTAAAAATTCAATGTAAAATATTTATCGACATAGTTGTGGCTTTGGTCAAGCATAAGTATAGGACTGAGTAAAATATTCGTAAAATTTAATTTGATTCGTTTTTCATTTTTATTTAAACCAAAAATTCGAATATCCGTAACTCTACTAATCAAAATAAATATTTTTATATGCAATATATGTTATTAACAAAGCAAATAACATATACTAATAGTTTTAACAATGAATATTCAATATGATCCATTATATGCATATATATAAATTATAATTATCATATTTAATGTAAGTTGACATTATGATTGTTTATTAAATTTCTTATTTTAGTTATAAGAATTTTAAAAAGTAAAATAAATTTTTATTTTTGTAAGAAATCATTGTTATTTTATATTATATTTATTTTAAATTTTATTTTATTTGTATTATCCAGATAAATGCGGATAAATCTAATTACAAAATAGATGAATACGTACAAAAATATTCGATTTTTGCTTACCCCTTGCAATGTCAACATCGCACATGCAATCTTATCATCTCTACAGAAATCTAGAAAAAAAATTTTTGCGTGAGTGAAGAATACATAAAATATATTAAAAAGAAAGCTGATAAAAGTATACTCCTTGATTAGATGCAGTGCATTATCCTTTTTGCGACTGTACGCCAATTTTGTGCCCAAATTCAATGTCTTTTGTCCCAAGTAAAGATATGATTGGATATAGCAGCTTTTGTTTTATTGTTTTGCCGATTACAACGCGAAGCATGGTTCATGGACGTAACAGACACCATTAATAACTAAACTAGTAGCTGATAAAAAAAAATAGAGTTTAGGTTTGTACGGGAAAAATGTCAAAAATATATTAGGTCTGTATAAGTAGTCGCGTAATTTGCAAAGTTTATTATTCGCCAAATAATTACGAAGTTTGCATTGAGTGAGTTATTTTAACGTGATTCTTTTTTATTCTTCATATAAAAGAATCCCCAAGTTCCTTCACTAACACTACTAGATCTCCAACTTCGTTTCTCAAAAATGACAACTGTTCATATAAATTAAGTTCTCATATTGACAATGGGATAGCACGAATTCAAATCCAAATATATCCTGAATTCCTGATCTCTAGCGAATAAGGGAAAGAGAAGAGATCGAGTTAGGTGTAGGTGAGAGGCCCAGGGAAGTTGGCACTGTTCATGTTGACTATATCCTAATCTAGAATAGCTCAGCCAAAGTAAATTTTGTGAGTTATTTAGGACTAGGATATTTGGCAGATTAGCCAAGTTTAAAGAAAATTTTAATCATTTTTGTGCTTAATTTGAGACGCTTGTTACTAAGAACTAAGAAGATCTCTCTTGGAAACACATATACACACATTATAATATAAGATAAGTACCCTTTTAGGTCGTATATATAATATTCATATATATATATAAAAATTATATATTTTCAAGATTAAAATTTTTTCTTGGGTAAACCTAAAGATTAATTTTACGGAGCAATAATTTAAATTTGATATCTTAGGGTTCTTCAACTCTCATTCAGTCATTCGGTGAGCCCAAGTGTTCCCTGGAATATAGCTTTGAAGACTCTAGAGTTGGTTTCCATCCACAGAATCTCAACTTATCAAAGTGAAAAATTGACAAGACTTTTATGCTTCATCTTTCACTTGAAACCATGTTTTTGCATTCAAATTATTTATCCGTTCTCTTTTGTATTTCTAAAGTTCTGTATGTGGATTTGGCACTTATATATAGAAAAAGGCGTGTGATAACATAACGCTGGAATTGGATATTTCACCTGGTGATAAGGTTCAATATATTTTGAATAAGTTATTTAACGAAAATTTTACAAAATAAAGTTAAACAAAAATCAAATGTTGAAGTGGAAGTGACTCCTGCAGCTCCTACCTATTACTCCAAAACTCCTTCGTTAATCAAAAAAATACCTTAAATGTCGAGGAAAGAAGTACATAATGACATAGGAAGTGACTCTTGCAGCTAGTTCCTACTTCCTACATCGTTCGCTGGTCTGTAAAGTTTGGTCGTCGGTCAAAAAGAAACAACTGATATTAGTATTATATAATACTATAAATGGATTCTCGAACATGATGCAAATCACCTGTATAGTTTTTTGGTGGCTTTAAATCAGTTGAGAAACTATCACCAACCAATTAACTTTCGAAAGGTGTAATGGAATTAAACTAGAGATGATCGATGTGATTGAGACTTTCTCAATGTGGAATGTGACAAAAAGATCTGTCGCCAGAAACCTCCAACCCAACTAAAATGCTTATTAGCCTTATAATTCCTCTATAGCATACGGAATTTATACATAAAGAATCGAATTACTTACTAGTACGTGCGCATGTAGAGGAACCTTCAATGGTGCCAGCTAACCAAGACTATGATATCTCTATTCCCAAATACAAAGAATAATCATATAAAAGTTTAAGTCCCAACAAATATGGACAAACACTTGGAAACTATCATGAATAAGTTCTTAAGTAATTCATAACTTTTTTATCTGTATTTATTTTGAATTGTATATTAGCTTTTGTTTGTTATGGATGAAGGGGGTAAATTGATAATTTTAGCCTCCCGTACTATAATATCGTACAAGGTTAATAATGGTATTCGTAAATTTTTAGCATACTATTTATATATGTTAGATAAATATATTATATATTTGTATACTTATACATAGACATTTGGTTTGTAAGATTCTCTCCAATATTTTAACATGTGATAAGATTTTTTTGGCTAATGTGATAGAATTATGCAATGTTTTTAGGGAATCCTAGAATTTTGATCAAACATAGATGGGAGATTTAGTCCACTGAATAATTGGATTATTTACATGTACTTACGTAAAACTAATATTATTTTCACTATGTGCTATATATCAAAGTTTTCTCTTCAAATTAACTAGCTAAAATAGTATTATATAAATGTTGGTATTATAAAAATGTTGGATCGATTTTGAACGTTGATATTCGTGGTTTAGTGGTACTATAAAGATGTTAATTCCTTTGTGTTTTGAATTCAAACCTTTTCTGGTACGGTGTTCTATTTTTTAATTCAGATTTCGAAAATTAATTATAAATCTAAAATATATTACGAGCCTTAAATATAGAATTCCTACAGTATTTAACAAGTTGGTTGTATAACATGTGATGTTGGATCGTTTTTCCCAGCGGTATGTAGTTGATGATAAGGGATCAATTAGTGCTGAGACTTTTAACCGGAACCATTTACCCGAACCGGATCCGACCCAAAATGGACCGGTTCGGTTCGGTTTCGGAAATGACCATATTACCCGATGGGTCATTTCTTCTAATACCCATGGATATCAGATCGGTTCCGGTTATTACCCGAAATCCGATCAGGTACCCATTTAAACCGAATTGGATAGCCTAAAACTCAGAATATTTGAAAAAATGTCATCACCACAACTCAAACCCGGGTTGGATAAGTAGAAAAGTGGTTATGTTACCACCATACCACTTCAATTTATATGTATTCTTCTATATTGTAAATATATATAGTATTTCAATATTATTATTTTTTTTATAAAATTGACATTTTAGGGATTCGAACCCGGGTTGGCCACACTAAAAGTAAAGCACGTAACCACTGAACCACTCCAATTTACACGTAGATTATTTTATTTAGTAAATATATTTATGATTTACATAATAAAATGGTACCCGAAACCGATCCGGAACTGATGGTATCCGACCCGAAACCCGAACCAAAATCTACCAAATATCTATTTGGTAGAAAATTCATTTATGCGAAAGAACCGGACCCGAATGGATCTTACCCGAACCCGATCCGAATATCCGAAGTCCCAAGCCTAGGATCAATACAGATCAGTGCTATTGTATAAACGTTAGCCTGATTTCTACAGTTAAATATATATACGGTTATTGGAGTTCAGCAAGTCTTAATGGTTATGCCTTGACTTGCTGCAAGCTTCACGAATTAGCCAAGATTTTAAACGAACGCCTTGGTAAGTTTTTTACATCTTTGGACCATGTTGTCAGTCCATCCAAGATCAAAATAATTTATAGGATTTGAAAAAACATTTGTTGTATATTTTTTTTTCCAAGGCATTGGTTAAAAATAAGGATAAGAGCGATTTATAATGGTGTAAATTTTGTACTGATTTTTGATGGATTTAAGAATGGCAATGGTAATGGTAAAATTTCGTGTTTACCACTTTCATGGTACTATTATTCATTTTTACCACCATAAAAATGATACTTTTAAAAATACATTATTCATTAAGTGGCAAAAAAAAATTATACTATTGTTTTCTATATATATAACAATAATTATTTAAATAAATAATAAATAAAATAAATAAAATTTTTGAATTATACTTTTTCAAATTCGAACTTTTTAATAAATTGTTTTTTGAATTTCTTCTAATTTTTTTTTGAAAATTGAAAATTACATTTGAAAATATTTTTAAAGTATTTATTTATATATTTATTAGAATCCTAAATTTCACATTTTAAAAACTTTATTCCATCCATCAACTGTAAACTCTAAATTTAGATTAGTTAATCATAGGAGTATAAATATCTTTTATATTTTATTAAAAGTGATGGTAAAAATGATTAGTATAAACATGAAAAATGATAATATGAATGTAGTATTTGTGAAAATTTACCAATAGTAATGGTCATATTAACGGTTAGATTTTTCGATGAATTTTGACGAATCCATAAAAAGTCTGTCAGAAACGTTGGTTAGTTATATTCGATTCAAATTTATTATGGAAATACCAAAAGACTTATGGTAGTTTAATGTGATCCATCAAAAAAAGCTTTTCCAATGATTTTTCTATTAGTATTACCGTCAGAATTGTATTAGAAAACTTTGACGACAGCTCATAAATTCGTTCGGTTTTACCACTGTTTTTTTTTCGTAAATGTTAAGAGCCACTGTTTTTTTTTTCTAAACTGTTTTGGGTAAACTTTTTATAGTGACTAGATCCCACCGCAAGCAGTGCTCTAAATCCAAGAAAATTTCTTCGGATTTGGTTGGAGAGTCATAGTACCACCACGCCGACAGAAAATCGAACTTTAGACCTCTGACAGTCGTCTGTGAGAAGGGGGACCACTGGGTTACAAGCCCTTCTCAAAACCGTGTTTTTCACTTCTTTGTCGGGAATCCAAACAATGTAAATAGTCATTTCCAGCGTGAATCGAATCCAGACCACTATTTTTTTTTTTTTGTAATGAAGACTTTACAAAACTTGAAACTATCGAAATGGACAATCGAATAAATTTAAGACTTGCTGAATTCTAAAAACCATAAGTACATTTAACTTTTCAAGTAAAGATAATATCATATTCCAGATTATCTGTGCACACAAAACCGTAAATATATATAATCTTAGCCAAATGGAATTTTTGTATTGATAGAAAAGGCATCTCCAGTACCTTGTCAATTGAATGGATTGATGGTCTCATAGGGACCTGAGAAAATATAGAATTTAAGAAATTTTTGCCAAAAGAAGTATCGGAGAATATAATTGTGTGAATGGGCTTCATGTCTTTATTCTATTTTGGGTGGGTATCTTTTAAAGATTTGATCTTCTTCTTTTCTGAAAACCTAGATATATATGATCATCTTCTTCTTCGTCTTCGTCTTCGTCTTATACATATTTTATTTCTTCTGGAGTTTCAAAGACCGTACTCGCATAGTTATACTATCTTTGTTTTCAGTTATCTTTTTTCATAGTTATCCTTATATCGAAATTTTCAAAGGCGGCATTCTTATATATCATCTCATTACCCAAATCAGATAATTTAATTACGAAAAATGTTGTAATATTTATTGTATTTTGTATTTTTAACCCCATAAAATATTTGTGGACAAAAACAAATATCCAAAAGAATTTTGGAAATTTGGCTGTATGACAAGGAAAAAAAGCATAATTGGATAAATAGCCAAATAGCCTATTTTTTCTATACATACATTCTATTTTATGTAATAATGTTGTTTTGCCTCCAAAGCCAACCGGTGCAACCTGCGTGAAAGAAAATAAAAAAATTCCTAATTATTAATGGTGTGCAAAGTAACTCGTGACATTTTTAGAATCACATTATCTTTTTTACTATACTATTTTATCATGTTCCACTCCATTTAATGGTAACTAAAAAGTGTTCTATTTTGTTTAGATATATAGTTTGTAATTTTATTAAGTTCTAACTATCGTTAAATGTTTTTGAATCCGTTAAAATCTACTATAATCTATATTGTGTAGTTTAATATTACATAATATAATTTAATATTACATAAATTATGTATCCTTTAAATTTTGATATTTGGGTTTAGGGTTCATATTTGGGTTAGAGTTTATATTTGGATTACGGTTTAGTGATT
>NC_027753.1:27775127-27777942 GCF_000695525.1 Brassica oleracea var. oleracea
AAAAAATATATATATATATATATATATTTTTTTTTATTTTTTTTCATCAATTTTTATAAAAAATTATATATATATATATATATATATATTTAGTATTATCATATTTTGAACATCTATGAAAACTTTAAATAAAGATTAGGTTTAAGGATACAAAAAAAAAATTGCACTAGGGCCATCAAATTCTTGAGCTGGCCCTGTCTTGTTGTGATTAAGGCTATTTTTTTTGTCAAATAATCAAGGCTATTAATGTTTTACAGTCGGTTTTAAACGCAAGTTGATCCTATGTTGAAAATTGTAATTTCATAGAAGAACAAATTCTTTTGTTTTTTTTTTAATTTCTTTTTCCCGTTCCTGGCCCTTTGATGTGATTTTCCATCAATGATTCAATATATAATGCGAGTTTGACGTCACACGTTTTTTTTTTTTGGATAAAAAAAAATGCGAGTTTGACGTCACACGTTTTCCATAAAGATATCGCTAACTATTTTCATCCCAAAGAGGTAATTAATCTTGCAAAACAGGTAGACAGTTCCAGAAAAGTGGACTAAGAATAATTTTCTATTGTTGACAAGCATAGATTCGAAAATCCGTATATACCAAAGGAACCCAAATAATTACAATATTATTCCAAACTTCTTGAAACAAAAGGTTCAATGAAATTGGAGAAGAGAAATCATCTCGCTGCTCTATGTACGTCTATAAATAGTGGCTTCAAGAATCCTCATCATCATCTCATCACCAACCTTCTGGTACTTCTCTACCCCCACCCATACATACATGATACATCTAACAATATAGTTCTCCAATATATACAAAGATGTTGAGTTATAACTACAATGATCACCAAACTTGGTATTTTTATCAAGATCTTGATAGTCGCTAGAGGTATTTTTCTTCTTTTTATAGCATTTAGTGTTCTTTTCAATCAGGATTCTGTAGTCGACCTTTAACGTTTGGTAGGCGTTGATAGTGTTGACAGAAGATAGAGAGCACAGATGATGAGATGCAATTTGGAGCAGCTTGTATGCATCGTACTCCTTTGTGCTCTCTAGTCTTCTGTCATCACTCGTTACTTGCCTTAACCCACCGTATATATAACCTATTTTTTGATTCATGACTTAATTACTATTTGAAACTATAAAGAATACACAGTTTAGCCCTAAACATGTTTTGATCAAGAAAAACTGAACTTGCATGATCATATGTTCTAATATTGATATATATTGTGTTCTTTATTGAGTTGTCTAACATTCAAATTTGGTTCGAGAGGTATTTTAATTAGCTATATCCAAATCGTTTTTAGAGTGAAAGATTAGTGATCAATTTTTAGTTTTGAATCCTATATGATCTATATAGTGAATATGATATTGGAGTTGGTTACCTTGATCATTTTAGGTTTTTTAGAGTTGCTCTCAGTTTCTTTCCTTCCATTAGCGGCGCTACTCACGAGTCAAAGTCGAACAGATAGACTGCGCATAGCGTATAAAAATCTGAAATAAATATGAGAATATACATAGAGTAATATTATACTTATTTAATATATTAAAAAAAATATTTATATATTAACCACCAAACTTTTAAAATTTTCATTTGTATTATTCAATAATCAAAGTTAAAATATTTCCTCCACAACACATCTAATTCAAAATACAAGAAAGAGGATAAATTCGAATTCAAAGAATACACATCAACAATAGTTTTTGAACACAGCTAAGAAATGAAGTAGAGAACACTAAAACTTAAAAATCAGAAATGGAATAAAGAACACAACTGACCGATTGAACAAAACTCATAAATGGAAAATAGAATCATGCTTATGCAAATGGCAGGGGAAGAGCACTAAAATTATGAATAAACTATGAACAGAAGCATAAGAGATTGTTAACTCTAGTTCACAAAATCAATGGAGGTTAATGAGCGATGACCTCGATTCCTTCTGATTTCCCATCTACTTATCACTTTCCCCTTCACTTCTCACTTTCCCTTTTTCGTCACCAACAAAAAAATAGGATTCTTCAAATGTAAATTGAAGAGAAAGAGGAGAAAAAGGATTGGGCTGAATAGTTTAATACACCGAAAGTGACTGTTTAAATATCTAAACGAAGATATATGAACAAAATATTCTTGACCAATGAAAGTTGATGTTAGGAGTTTATGAACAATCAAACTTGTATAGATTGCATGTTTGTGTTGTTGGATTCAACGGAAGTTAGTCTTCACTCTTCACCTATCTAAACATAAGAAGTACTTCTCCTGGCTAATCTAGTTAAAGAAGTTTCGGTTCGAAAATAGTTCTAATCGTATTCCGTGTCTTGCAGATATTTCATGAATTTTGTTTCTTAAGTATTACTCGCGGCCTAACGCTTTTTTCTCCATTTTAAATTTCGTTTACATTTTCTTTCTTACATTCTTTGTAATTAGAAACAACAAAAACAAACCATTTTGTATCTCATAGATTCATAATGTAACTTTAGTATTTTAAGATTCAGTCTCTAAATACTACCACGAACTATTGTGCACTTCAGGTATATAAATACTAGGATAAGATCCGCGCCTTGCGCGGAATTAAGTTATTATTTTTATTATATTTTGGAGAATGAAACAATAGTTTGGCTTCGTTTGGATTAGGGGTGTTCAATCCAGATATAAGATTGGTTTCGGTTCGGTTCGGTTTTTTCGGTATTTTGGTTAGTAAAATATAACTACAATTCTAAATCCATATTTACTTTGACTTTAGTCTTTCACATACTTTTGAAAGATTTCAACTGGACAACTAAATTGATCAGTCAATCTTGTTGCTTTAAATCATTAGTAT
>NC_027753.1:27779226-27788574 GCF_000695525.1 Brassica oleracea var. oleracea
TATATATATATATATTTATTTTATTATTAAATGATATTTTTTACTCATATGGTTTTAAAATCATGTGTATCTTCTTATAATAAAAATGTTAAACCATTGATCATTAATTTTTAACATAATAATTTTAATAGTTTTAGTCATTTATTGTCGTTTTTAAAAATTCAAAATATAACATATACGAAAAAATCTAAATTTTACTTTTATAGCTAATTTGATTGTTTAATTTATTTTAATAATATAAAATTAAACAAAAAATGATGGAGGAGATATAAATTGTTATCAAATCTTTATTATTAAAATCATTAATTGTCATATATATATTAGTCATTTATGGTAATTCCGTAGGTTTTATTTAAGGAAAGAAAATAGCATATCATATCATTATATCATATAGTTTGACCAACTTATGTATCTAACAACATATAAAAATCGAATGTGGACCTACTTATTTTTCAAATGAATGTAATTGACTACCTAATTGAGTTCCATCTATGCATTGGGGCCTATTTTAATTAATACAAAATTGAGGTTACATATTTTCAAATGTTTCTCAATTAATATATAGGGGATTCAAAATCTGATCACATCATAATCACAATTCTCATTCGTCATGCAGTGATGAGTGCTCTCTATGTTAATAACATTTCGTTCATCATATCATAGAAACGCAGATGTAAACGCAAATAAACATTTGTGGCCTCCTAAATTAAATATCGTTTGTAGAAACTTGTACATCAACCGAAAGTTTTGTCTGGTTATGGCAAAACATTCAGTCACAACATCATATAAATATCATCTTTCAAAACTACAGCATGCTTAACGTGTTTTCACCGGGGTAAAATCAAAAGTAGGCTACGTTATATAATGACATTTCACAGAGCAAACCCGCATGAAACATGTCTACGAAACTCATCAGTTTTCAAAAGGCCCCCCGCTATGTTCCTATATTTTGATGGCTAAACAACAGTGATATGTCACCTGCTATGTTCCTATATTTTGATGGCTAAACAACAATGATATTTCAAAGCTCAAGTGTAAGCAAATAACAAAGAATGAATGGATGCATTAAGCTCACAGGTCACTGGACAATAAGGCGACACTTGATCTATAAGGTTAAGAGAAGTAAAGACAGGAGGTAACACCCAGACGTGAGATGCTACATTAGAGGTAACAAACTTTGTTAAGGAATAAGTATCACTTAGAAGGAGCATTAACGTTCCGTTAAGTTCACTACATAACTGGAAAACAGGTAACTCAGAAAGAGGTTAAGAATTGTGTTGTGAAATCAAATACTAACTCTACATACAGCAAATAGCTCGTGAAGGCCACACATCATCTAGTAGAAGAGCATGATAACTAGAAGTGATTACTATAATAGGAAATTTAACTCTTCAGTTCACAGAATGCATCTACACGTAAAGGTTCTCAATACAACTAGCTGAGCCACTCAACACATAAAAAGAAAAGTATCATTCTACACAGTTACTGCATTCTTAATGTGAGTTCACTGGGTATGATAAAAAGTAAGCTAAGTGAGGGATGACAAGATATTCTACAAACTGCATCAGTTGTGTAAGATGGAACCTTAACGAAGTAGTTGCAGATAAACTCAAAGGTGCACATCATCAAATGACTTTCACAACAGACCAAGTGAACCCTTTCTCATATTCAGTAGATCAACAAAAACTATACCACTGGTTTCTTGTGAAACGAACATAGTCTTAACATGAGAAATCAAAACCAGTGGTATAATCCCAACAAAAAATACTTCACAATGTCTACTTTTACCACAAGGACTCAAAACTATCAACAAGTCAAGAAAACAAATCTGCCTAAACAAATCAAACAGAACATAGAAGATTTAATCAGTAACTTGAACGAAAGTTGCATACTTTTGACACAAAGTTAAAAACTTTCATCATCTCCAACCGTAGTTATATTCCTTTAATCGTATCAACATTTTATTTAACATCGTTCTCTTTCTATCATTCAATTACCCAGAAAAAAATTACGATATTTATAGGTATCAAATCTGTACAAATTATTATTACCCTTTTTTATTATTATTATGTATAACCTTTGCTCTTCGCAGATCAGTGAGTGAGAAGCATCCTCTCTTGCTCGGTGAGTGAGTGACGGAAATGGCAACGGTGACCATAAGGACAGGTGGCTCCGGTGACGATCATACGGCAGACTTCCGTTTTGTAGCGAGGGTGCCTTATCACCGGACGGAGCTCGTCGATTCCGTGAGCGAACTGGCAGTTATCGGCGTAAGGACAAGCTCCGGTCTGTTGCCACTTGTTGCAGAGCTCCGTCTTCGTCATCCCTTGACGGTATACCTCAAGCTCCAACGCATCTCTCTCTCCTTTCGTCGGCACACACACCTTTTGAGTTACCTTCACAAATTTATAAGCATTTTATTAACAAAATTAAAAAGAAAGTGGATAAAAATAAAAATAATAATGAGTGAGGATTACCGAGTCGGAACCGAGTTGACTCGTTTGACGATTCGCACAGCCGTATCCATGGCTTCCCTGGTTCATCATCTTGAGATATCCCGGCGAGCGGACGGAGATGCTCTTAGGCAACGAGTTTCTCTCCGGATCGCTCCTCCTCCTCGCTTGGCTACCGAAATCGGAGATCTGTTGGCGGTTACGGACGTGCGGCGGAGAGACGGAGGAGGAGGAAGACGAAGTGGAGATGTGGATAAGCTTGAGGAGATCAACGTTTTCCTGGCGGAGCGCGTCGTTTTCGCGGCGGAGCGAGTCGAGCTCCGTCATCAGGGACTGGAGGCGGGAGAGGCAAACCTCGTAGTTCTCGTTGAGCTCGTCGTACTCGAGGATGAGACTCGCTTGGCGGAGTCGGTGCTCGGTGGCGGTGTCGACGCGAGCGGGAAGAGAGGAGGAGGAGTACGGAGGAGACGGAGAGAGGGATAGCGAGTCGGGGAACTGAGATTCCGGCGAGAAGATCGAGTTGTAGAGGGAGGCGAAGCTCGCGGCGAAATCTTCCTGGTGCTGTTTGGTGACGCTTTTGTCAGACTGCGGCGATAGCGGAGGCGGCGGCGAGTTTAGCGCCGTCACGCAGGCCAGATCCGTTACGGTGGACGTCACTTTCTCCATTTGCGATTCTGTTAAAAGCTTCCTGAAGAAGATTTGTTCATAAAATTGCTCTGGTTTAATTAGAGAAGACGATAAAAGTACGCAACGAGCAAAACCTAGAGAGGAGGAGAGAGAGTACCTGAGTATCGTTGAAGTGTGGAGAAGCAAAAGAGAAAGAGGCGGTGAAAGAAAGATGAACAATGCTCTGTAAATGAGTATATATACACTGTCAAATACCGAACAAAGAGATAGGTGAGGGAGAAGAAGAGTTACAATCACATGCGGGAGAGACCACCAGAAGGTTGTTCCTATACTCAATCTAGACCGTAGAGTGAGTCGGCTTATGGATCTGGGTGTATTTAATTGGTTAGCGAATCGCTTCCCTGTGATTAAGTAAAGCACAGAAGAGTACTCTACCTACTTGGCTTTTCCCGCCTACTTCAGAACCGTTAGACCATCTTTAACCCCAAAACCCTTTTTGAGATCCTTAAGAAAATTTTAATAATAAATTAAACCTTAAGTGGGGTTAAGGATCTCTATTAAGAAACTTCCATTTTTAGCGGTCCAATGGAGGTTTCTTAATTCGAGGCTCTTAAAAAAATTAATAACTTTTTTTAATAAAATTTATTTATTAAATAAAATATATTAAAAGATAACATTTAAAACATAGATTTAAAAAAAAACATGAAAATATAGATTAGTACAATAATCGAGAATAATTCGAAAACAAACTTCCGAACTCAGTTGATGTCTTCATTATGTCCAAATTTATGCCATATATGTTCAACCAAATCCGCTTTCAGTTGTTGATGCTTATGTTGATCACGAATTCTACTTCGAGCACCCATCATATTGGCGATATTTGAAGGGATATCCGTTTGAAAATCGAGATCGACATGTGAACTTCCGGGGTCGTCTCCGTGTTGGAACTCCGAAAGATTAGACAGAGTATATCCATCTCGTTCATCTTCCACTATCATATTATGGAGTATGATACATGCTCTCATAATATTCCCAATTTTGCCTTTGTCCCAAAAAAGTGCCGGGTTTTTAACAATTGCAAAGCGAGCTTGCAAGACTCCAAAAGCACGCTCGACATCTTTTCGGATAGCTTCTTGGTGTTTAGCAAATAAAACCGCTTTCGGCCCTTGTGGCTCCCGAATTGATTGGATAAAAGTAGCCCATTTCGGATAAATACCGTCGGTGAGATAGTAAGCCAAATGATACTCCCTTCCATTGACATAGTAAGTGACTGCCGGAGCGTGACCTTGTATTATATCATCAAAAACAGGTGAGCGGTCAAGAACATTGATATCATTTAAAGTACCTGGCGGTCCAAAAAACGCATGCCATATCCAGAGACAAAAAGAAGCAACCGCTTCTAAAACAATTGTGGGTTTTCCGGAACCACGTGAATATTGCCCTTTCCAAGCGGTGGGACAATTCTTCCACTCCCAATGCATACAATCGATACTTCCTATCATACCGGGAAATCCACGGAACTCACCAACTTCAAGTAGACGTTGAAGATCAGCCGGTGTTGGTCTTCTTAGGTACTCTTCACCGAATAAATTTATTATTTCTTCGACAAAATGTTCCACACATGAACGAGTAGTTGTTTCACCGAGTCGGAGGTATTCGTCAACAGCATCAGCGGCGTTACCGTATGCCAAGACACGAATGGCTGCTGTACACTTTTGAAGTGGAGAGAGACTAAGCCGGCCGAGAGCATCTTCCTTTTGTCGAAAGAATTCAACTTCATTGGAGAGTCGATCAACAATACGCATGAACAATGGTTTGTTCATTCTGAATCGCCGTCGGAATAGATTAGAAGGATATGTTGGGGTTTCACTGAAATAATCTTCCCATAAACGTACATTGCCTTCTTCACGGTTCCTTTCGATGTGAACTCGTTTTTTTCTCTTTTTTTTTTGGACTTCTTGATCACCATGATTAATGGCTAAACTATCGAAAGTTTGATCAAAATATTGATCAACATACCGATCAAAATATTGATCAAAACTTTCACCATCTTCTACATCAAACGTATTATGGGATGAAGATGCCATGTGAATAGTTTTGGTGAGGAGAGTGTGATGGTGAAGAGAAAGAGAGTGTTTTGGTGCGAGAAAAAGAGTCGGTGATCAGATGAAACTTGTTGGTGAAAAAAATACTTCATGTCTCAATACTTTATATAGAGAAGGAGAGAAGCATAAAGTTTCGTGACATATAAATTATATATATAAATCTGCATAAGCAACATAAAAATCTCGTGACTTAAAGTTACATACAGACAAACATAAAGTCCACAAACAGACATATCACAACTGTAATCTCGTGACTTCTCTAGTGGCATTGTGTCTTCCCGTGACATGTTTAACCAAACATCTCGGGACTTCTCTCTGCAATCTTGTGACTTCTCTTGACTCTCTGTATACAATCAGACAGAAGCATCAAACAAAAACATACAGAAAGAGATGCAATCGTAAATGGACACAAGAAGTGGTCAAGAGAACTGATACATGAAACTGATACATGAAATCGCAAACAGACAGATACATAAACATCAAACAGAAACTGATACATGAAGCACATACAACAGAACATCAAACCGATACATGAAACAGAAACAAGAAATATGAAACATGAAACAAAAGCATCAAACCGAAACATCCCATTAAGAAACATTTAAACATGCGACAGAACCATCATATTATGGAGCATCCAGCATCTCTGTAAGAAGCTTACTCTTCAGTGCTTCTTCTTTTTCAGAAAGTGGTTCTTTTTTTGTAATGAGACTGTCAAGCAGTCTCATTTTGGAAACTCTCTCTGTCAAGACAAGGTCTTTCTCTTTAATTGAGCACAACTTGCCAAACTTCTCATCAGCCTCCTTATCTACTATTGGTTTCTTTGCAGAAGCTGCTTTCGCAGCCTTAACACCAGCAGGCCGTTTGGTAGGTAGATCATCGACATTGATAGTAGCTTGAGAGCTTTCTGTTTCTGCTCCATCCTCGCATTTTCTCTTCTTAGCGCTTCCACCAAGCTTACTACTAGCATGCTCACACCATTTCTGGTCATAGCGGAGCTCCTCCCAAGCATGGTGAAGGTTGAATTTAATCTTCTGATCATTGAAGAAAATTTCATGTGCGAGTTTCACAACATCACTCTCACTCTGACCACTTGTTTTCTGTCTTGTCGCAGCCGCATAGGAACCACAGAACTTGCAGACAAGATCGTTGATCTTCTGCCACCTTTGCTTGCATTGAAGAGCTCCTCGCTTATCTCCACTTTCCACCTTCGGACTAGCTGCATAGTAGGCTGCAATGCGGTTCCAGAATGTGCCTGCTTTCTGCTCATTGCTCACGACAGGATCCTTACTGGTGTTTAACCAGGCGCTTATGAGCACAAGATCATCAGAAGGAGTCCATTTCTTTCTTTCTTTGCGCTGTGTAGATGACTCTTCACAGAAACTTGAAGTTTCTGTACATTGAGTGCTGAAGACAGGGACTTGTGATGAGCTCTCCCAAGGAAACGATTGAGGAATGACACTATCTTGTTGACTGGTCAGAAGGTCAACAAAATTCGTGTGATCCATACTGTAATACGGAAGAGCAGAGAGAAGGAAGAAAAAAGAATATGAAAAGAAAGAGCAGAAGCTTTTGTTGGAATATGAAAAGATAGAACAAAAGATTTATAGATGAAAAGAGAAGATGCGGTTAGATACGGGAGAGTAATTGTCTTTACTCTTTCTCAAGAGAAGATTTGAGCTGAGAAGACATGTAACTACCATATTTATTACCTAACCACATCCTATTACAACACTAAAACAAGCATTCATCACAAAGCATTCATTAAACTAACCACTTGCGGCAAGCATTCATCACTCTACCTACTAACCACTAACCCAAGCATTCATCCTAACTCTAACAAGCATTCATCAGTCGCAAGCAAGAAATTAAAGTCGATTTTTGCACACATACCTCACCCACAGTTTGCACTGAACTTCAAAAAAGAACTCCTTCCGATTGTGACTTCAGTCGGAGGACCTCATGTCCAGAGCTCAAACTCCCTGTCATAATTAACAAGACAATCAACTTAAGATCAAACAATATGATAGTCTAAACCAGTTTGCTAGCTAACAATTAAATTGAAAACACAAGAATGAAGTGAGAAAGTTAGTACATACACGGGAAGTCATGGGTTTGAACCATTCTTCACTCGGAGAAGACGAGAACCGACAGAGCAGATGCGGTGGGCTCCGAGAGAGTAGTCGATTGTGGTGGGTTTCGATCCATCTTCTAACGGAGACAAGTCAGAGGAGTCGCGGTTAGGAGACAAGACGGAGGAGTAAGAGGAGTCGCGGTGAGGAGACAAGACGGAGGAGTCAGAGGAGTCACGGTGAGGAGTCTTCGTGAGGAGACAAGACGGAGGAGTCAGAGGAGTCACGGTGAGGAGTCTTCGTGAGGAGACAAGACGGAGGAGTCAGAGGAGTCACGGTGAGGAGTCTTCGTGAGGAGACAAGACGGAGGAGTCAGAGGAGTCACTGTGAGGAGTCTTCGTGAGGAGACAAGACGGAGGAGTCAGAGGAGTCACTGTGAGGAGTCTTCGTGAGGAGACAAGACGGAGGAGTCAGAGGAGTCACTGTGAGGAGTCTTCGTGAGGAGACAAGACGGAGGAGTCAGAGGAGTCACTGTGAGGAGTCTTCGTGAGGAGACAAGACGGAGGAGTCAGAGGAGTCACTGTGAGGAGTCTTCGTGAGGAGACAAGACGGAGGAGTCAGAGGAGTCACTGTGAGGAGTCTTCGTGAGGAGACAAGACGGAGGAGTCAAAGGAGTCGCGGTGAGGAGACAAGACGGAGGAGTCGCGGTGAGGAACGAGAGAGGCGTCGATTGTGATGGATTTTAGACCCTTCTTCCGACGGAGAAAACAAGACAAGACGGAGGAGCCGCGCTGAGGACCGAGAGAGTCGTCGTCCGTGGTGGGTTTCGATCCTTCTAATCACGGCAAAGATGGAGGAGCCGTCGAGTGGACCGACAGAATCGTCGTTTCCATCGTCGGTTTCGATCAGTCTCTTCTCGCGGAGAAAACAAGAACAAAACAAGAACGAAAACAAGAAAGAAAGAAATAAAAGAAAAAGAAAAAAAATACAAATAAATGAGCAGCTGACACGTGTTTTAAAAACCCTTGATATTTTCGGTCACCAAATCAACCCACTAAGGATCGATTATCTAGCATTTATTTGTTTTCCATTTAATTAAATCAACATTAATGCTTAAGGATCTTGTTAAGGACCACAAATATGAAGCGTTAAAGATGGTCTTAGAGGTCTTTAACAGAATATTATCATTTATTTATTTTATTTTTAGGGAAAATGTAGATAGCTTCAACTACAAAACTAGTGTTTGGAAATTGCATACAAGGACACTGAGAAAAATGATTAGTATATTCGGTTTGGTGTATGGTTTTAAGCGTGGGAATGGGATTGTGACAAATATTCACTATAAAATTTTAACCCACGTGTACCGTTTTATGAATTACTAATTAGCAACTTGTGTAATTACAACTTGCTTAAAATTGTACTCAAAATTATCAAACTTCTCATTTGGCAAATTTTCTGGAAAATATGATGAATATTCGACGTCAAAAAGACTAACAAAACGTAATTTGAAAATTTAGATGGAAACAAAAATGTTTGTTACGGGGGAAGTTTTGCTTGTCACTTAAGGAATTGTAATTTGGAGGATACAAAAGGTAGTGATGGCTTGTAGAAAAAAAGAAAAGAAAAATTAATCGAGAATTCTATTTTAAAGTTTGGTTGGCTCGATCATGAATAAAAATAGTTAATTAACTGATGATGAAATAATAAAAATTAGATGTCATTGTTTAAAGTTTCAGGTTGCAAACGACAGTAGTAAGGTAAGGAAGACAAGTGAGAGTTTGCTTCGAGAACACAGCTTTAACTAACTATATGGTCCCACTTCTTCCTTGTGCACATACTTCAGTCGAAATCTATCGTTGTGGGCTAGGCTAACTAACTAGAAAATGTTCCCTTCTTTCAAACCCAACAACCCAACGGAATTTACTTTCTTACCCTTTGTTTTCCTTAAATATTATATAGTCGATTCTCAGTAATTATCACGTATACTTCTGTCGCTGTATCATGAATATGTTGTAATTAGAAGGGTTCAGAGACTGAATATTGAGTTAGGAGTTTTCAAGGCTCCTAAGACAAATGTTGTAGTATAGTGAT
>NC_027753.1:27788674-27788834 GCF_000695525.1 Brassica oleracea var. oleracea
ATGGTCCACAAGGTGGGTGTATAGGTCCACATATATCGCCTAGAATTTTTTCAAGGAACTTTGGTGATTATTTATCTATTTTGGTTGGCGATGGCCTTACGATCAATTTTCCTAAAGAAAATGCAACACATGTCATTTTATTCCCTTGAGAAATCTCCTA
>NC_027753.1:27789010-27790337 GCF_000695525.1 Brassica oleracea var. oleracea
TGCCACATTTCTCAGAAGTTACATACATGTATTTCTTTTCATCCTCATTTGCAGACTGAGTATCATATCTATGAAGATATATGTCTTTAAAACTCAACAAATTCCTTTTAGAACTCGGAGAATATAGAGCATTATTTATGGAAAATTTTGTTCCGTTCGGCAACGTAAAGTTTGCTTTACCAGTTCCTTCAATCACGTCTGCAGGACCTGATATTGTATTGACGACAATTCTTGTCGATTTTATATCGGAGAAATATCTCTTTTGTCTCAGAATAGTGTTCGTTGTTCCACTATCTGGTATGCATATTTCACGAATCTGTTTCTTGGATTTTGCTTCATTAGCATTTTGATCCATTTCTGAAACTGTAATAAATATTAATAAAAGAAAACATAAAATTCATTCATATAATAATCATATAAGGAAACACACAATAATTATACATTAAGGTGACGTTAAAAACATCATTATTAGTTTAAAACAGGAAATGTAATAATGACAATACTGAAAACTATTCAATAGTCTTATTATAAGCATTTCGGTTCTCTTCAGGAGTAATCTAGTTCAGTTCATTAGCGAAGTCGGAGGCATCGAGGTACGATGTCCCTTCAAAGTTTTCAGTGATGTTCACTTCTTTAGCTTTGCCTTTCGTGGACTCTTGATATAACTTACAAAGATGTGGAGGAGTACGACAGGTACGGGACCAATGTCCTTTACATCCACATCTGTAACACACTATCCCACGCTTCTGGGTGGTATCCTCTTGAGTTTCTTTACCCTTAGAAACTTGTTCGGATCTAACCCACTTGTTAGATCCCTTCCATTTGGGATTGTAAGTTTTTCCACGTTTATTATTGAAACGGCGACCATAACCTCGGCTGGTCTGGTTCCTCCTTTCCGAATTTTCTACCGCCGTAGCATTCACTTCGGGAAATGCTTTGGCTCCCGTAAGTCGGGAATTGTAGTTTTTGATCAAGAGCTCATTGTTCTTTTCAGCCAACATGAGCGCAACCATCAATTCAGAAAATCTCGTGTACCCGCATTTTCTGTAAATTTCGGGCAAGAAGTGGAGCTGTTTGTGAAAAGTGTTGTATGTTTTATTCATCATTTCTGCCTCAGAGACATGATTACCACAATACTTCAGGAGTGAAACTATCCTCAGTACAGCGGAATTGTAATCCTCAACCATTTGAAAATCTTGGAACCTCAGATTTTCCCACTCTTCTAGAGCGTGAGGGAGGTTGACTTGTCTCTGGTTATCGAACATTTCTTTTAAAGCTTGCCACAGTTCAGCTGGGTCTTCTATGCTTGCATAGTCGTGCGTTAGAT
>NC_027753.1:27790457-27806528 GCF_000695525.1 Brassica oleracea var. oleracea
GAGTTTCTCGATGTTTGCCATTTGTATTTCTAAAACACAAAATAATATATTTTAGTAGAATTTCGTAATTTTAAAACGAACCATTTATATTAATAATACACGCAATTACAAGGAGAAACAACGCATAGAAAAGTAAACCGACATTAAGCGTAGATTCTTCATGAGCAAATTCTCCAATAAAAAAACCGTACATAGAAGCAAAAATAAAAATTGCACATAAGACCAAAAATATGCGAATCATCTTTCTTGCAATGAAAAACAGGAATGGAGCGATTTGAAAGTATTTGAGAGAAGATGAAATGTTTTGGATGAAGTAAATGAGTGAAGTATGAGTGTATTTATAGATAAAAACACTGTTCATAGCCGTTTGAAAAAGGGAAAAATTTTGAAATTTTTTTTTTCTTTGTTACCGTTGGGATTAAATCGTATGAAGGAAAATTAATACGAAAATATTGCAATAATCAGACAACAAAATTCCGTAAATTTCATAATATTTTATATAGGTGACCAAACATTTATATAGTAACCATAATGTAATAAACAAATAAATCTCAATCGTATTATGGTAATAGAAAAATTATAACATTAAATAAATTATGCGGCGGCACAGCTAAACCAATAATTATAGTGTAATTAGCAATCAAGGTTTATTAACGAGGCGGCATACCGCCCGCTAGATAAATAATAATAATTAAAACAACCACTATAAAATTATTAATAATAATATAGGCAGTATACCGGCCATTATAGCAGAGTAAATATGATACTTATAAATTTTACCGAATCGCAGAGTGATCGTGCTGATAACGTGTTATGAAAAGAACCAAAATTTTATTGTATCGCGGAAATTTAAATAGGAACGAAATTTTATACTCGTAGAAATAAATAACACTCATATATGAAAGATATATTTTATTATAAAGAGAGAAGAGAAGTGTGTGTGACGAGTTATAAACGATCGAAGTTAAAAAGTAGGATTTATTGTGCACTTGCACAATGGACCCCACGTGTTTTATATTTTCAAACATTTTAATGCGCTTCTCTCTGTGACATTCATAACAAAATCATTGTAATTTCGTCGACAAAAAATATATTTTAGACATGAAAACTGCAGTCTTCATGCACCACACAAACAAGATAACGTTACTGTTTTATTATTCAGACATATCTTATAAAAAAAGTCACAAATATGTGTTGTTGTTTTTGACAAATCCTCTGAAAAATGGCGACTCTCTTCACCGCGACGACGACTCCTTCCAACCACCATCTTATCTCTTCTTCGCAACACCCTAAACAGAACCTTCAATCTCAGCCTCTAAGCGTCTCATTCACGGAGAATCAGGCACATGCATCAGTCGCATTGCAGCAGCAGCAGCAGATGACGGATTGGGTTGCTTCTCCGGTGACGCGACGGTTCGGCATCGGTGTCGGATTTGCCTGGGCGGGGTTTCTAGCTTTCGGAGCTGTCTCCGAGCAGATGAAGTCACGACTCGATGTGTTCCAGGAAGACAATAACATAAGGTTCGAATTGTACATCACAGTCTTTTATTTTACCTTACTAATAAGAACAGAGACACAACATTAAGTGAATGCTTGCACTTCAAGCAAAGATACTTAGAAAGGAATTAGGGTTTACTTTTTCTTGAATGCCTATTAGTTTTGGAATCATAGACTTGAAATGTCTTTTTTGATTTCTTGATTCTGCAGAGTTTTAGAGAAGCAAGAAGAGATCGTCTTACCAAATGGCATAAGGTACATTTCCCCATAACATATGTTGATTATGTTTCATCAACTGAAAAGCAACTGGAAATCATTTACAGAATTTGAACTGTGTCAGGTACTATGATCTACAAGTTGGAAGTGGAGCTACTCCAAACTCAGGATACTTGGTTGTGTTTGATGTAAAGGGACAAGTACATGGAACAGAACAAGTGTTTGTCGACACTTTTGGAAGCAAGAAGTCACTTGCGATGGTAATGGATTCAAGACCATATAGCAAGGGGCTATGCCAAGGGGTGGAGTTTGTTCTGAGGTCAATGAAGGCTGGAGGTAAACGTAGAGTGATCATTCCACCTTCCTTAGGGTTTGGAGATAAAAATGTCGAATTCGGACAGGGTCTGCAGATCCCTCCATCTGCAACACTTGATTATACCATCGAGGTTGATACAGTCTATTGTTTCCAAACCATTGTATGAGAGATTATGAAGTTCACAATGTGTATTAAAGTTTCACAACATTTTTTTTTTCTGTGAGCAAAGAGAATCTCTTAAATAATCAAAGAACATGTATTTTTTTTTTCTGTGTGCAAAGAGAATCTCTTCGTTATACTTGCTGTTATTATTCTGGGGTTATTTGCGAAATAACCAAAAAAAAAACTAAAATTAGTTTTTAAGAGAGAGAGTAGAGAGAGATAAGAAGAAAGAACGGGGAGAGAGAATGAGATTTTAGTCATATTGTGAATTTTGTTTTTTTTCTTAGCTAGTAGATGCAATTTCCTTTATTCTTAAGGCCGCTTGAGATTTTGAGCAGGTAAGTCTCAGCTCTTCCCCTCTGTTTTATTCATGTTCCTTAAATATAGAAATTGGATGGTTCATATATACATAATTGGATGGTTCATATATACATATGTTTTCGATGCCGGATGATCCTTATATAAAGCATTTAAATTTTTTTGGGGGATAAAGCGAATGTTTCATCTAGCTGTTTTTAGAATCTGCTTGATTTATATTTTACAGTATGTGATGGGTGTGTATAGGCCTGGACGTTCGGGTTCGGATCGGGTTTTTCGGATTTCGGTTCTATTTTGTAACACCTCCTAGGTCTCATTCTAGTAAATTTACAAGCACGGATCGGATTCGGATATAACACTTCGGTTTCGGATCGGTTAGGATATATCTGAAGTAACCATATATCATTCGGATTCGGATTATATCGGATCGGTTCGGATATATCGAAAGTAAAATCTAAAATTTAAAAGTAAAACATAAGAAATATATGCTTCTTTGTATATAATGGAGTATTTAAGGTATTTATTTAAATTTTAAATACTTATTGTTAGATATCATATCCAAATAAATATAAAATTGAATATTTGAAATATATATTTTTAAAGTATATATTTATGTTTCAAATATTTATATTATATATTAATTTGGACATTCGGATCGGTTTTTTCGGATATTTTTTCGGGTTTTAGGATTATCTATTCGGGTTCGGTTAATAATACTCCGGGTTCGGATATGTTTTGTAACCCTCTACAAGATCCATTGAAGTATTTTTTATTTGAGTTGGGCCTCGGACTGGCAATTCGTTGTCACTCTTTTTTGTTGAGTGCGTCAAATGAAAGAGGTTGAGTTATTGACCAGATCCAATCCAAACATGTGTAGAAACAGGGTAAGTGTCTCGGTTTGATATATATCTTTAACTAATAGACGCCGCTTTGGAGGGTACTAAGTGGTGCTACAGCTCCCTGAACCAACCCGATGTTCCTCCTCAGAGCCGGTCCCAGTAATTTTGTGGCTAGAAGCCAATTTTAAAAATGTGGCCGCAGTACCTCGAACTCGTGATCTTGAACGCTTACAATATTAAGCCAAACCACTATGCTAAGAACTTTATGTTCAAATGTGGCCGTTTAAAATGATAATATTTGTCAGCCACAAGCACAAGCTTCATCAGCTTCCCTCTAAGATCGGCTCTGTTCCTCCTACGTATATAGGGTCTAACTGGTGACCAAAAAATGAAAGGGAATAATGCATTTTTTAATATTCCTACTCTTTTTTTACCATTTATAAAGAATAATTTTTGTTTTTCATTTCTTATCATTCATTTTATTGTAAAGAAATATAAAACAAATTTTTTTCTCAATAAAATTAATAAGGAATAATCTTTCTTTTCATTCCTATAATTTTATTCATTTACATTTTCTCCCTACTCATTTCAATTGTTCTTATAATGGTCACTAGTTAGACCCATAATTTATACAATTTTTCAAAAAGAAAAACATTAAAAAAGCCCAAAATAATTTAGTATATGTTTTACTTTTTGAAAATTTTATACGAAATATTACATATTTTTAAAAATGAATTAACACTTGTAAGCAAACATAAATTTAAGGTACAAGATAATATTTTTCCCTAGACCCTATAAAATGTTTAATCGGCCATGTTAACAATTTACCAGTCATCTTGTATAGTGGAGGATGGCCCAATGTGTAACGGCCCGATCCCCCGGCGCCCGACCGGGGTTATCGAAAAGGCGTTATGGACATGTGTCTACTCATTTAGACAACCCTACGTGTCCCGTTACTGATCCCAAGAGTCGACGGACGCATAACCTTCTTTGAAATACCGTCACACTCACACTCATATACTTCTACTTACAGTCCTGCACACAGGGAAATGGAAGGGAGGGATGAGCAACAAGTTACTCAGTGAAGTGACTCTAGACCAGCCTGCCCGCATGACACTCTATACTACTCTATGCGGGAATTAGGACTGCCTAGCCACTACAATCAGTTAATGCAACTTAACATTTCATACCATCATCATTACCAATCAGTCACAATTCTCTACATTTCTAGCAACATAACGATCAACCAGTACAATGATCTCACTCATTGCCCCGCACATCAAACCATAGACTTAACCGACTCGACATACAAGACTGACTCCACCTTATGACACCTTTAACACCCAAACGTTTTTATATCCCGCCTCTCGCGGTTGGCACACTTTTTTTATCCCGCCTCTCGCGGATGGCTCTTCTTTCTTGCCCCGTAGGTAGCTCTCGCTAGACCACTACCCCATATTTCATGTGGGTGCCCCAACGGGACACTACCCCACAATTCCTATAGGTGCCCAGCGTAGAGTTATTACCCAGCGGCTTATATAACCTAGACTCTAGACGCCCAGCCGTTCTCGGTGGCCCAAACAGGACTTCAAACAGGTTCATTGACACGTTCACCTTCTCATTCACCTTCTCATTCTCATTCTCTTTCACTTTCACATTCACTTAGACTCTTACTCATACTCGTTCACTAGACGCCACCCGTTATCGGTGTCTCACACAATACACATTGCACTCAAGTTCTACTTACAATAACATTAACAATCAGTACTCATCAATCAACTTAGCATTCGCTTCTTCTAGCATCCTAGCTTTATTCAAAATCAACCCATGGGACTACACATCCAATCTTACAAGCATCATTCATCAACCAATCATCATCACAACAACATAAACCAGTTCTTTAAGTCCCATTTATCAGTATGAGCGTTCTTATGCATCATGATCCATTCATCTATCATCCTAACAATAATATGTTCTATCAACCTAGCTCTCAAACATGGAATACTCAATCCTAACTCAAACATAAAGGAGTATACAGAATCATGAGAGAAAGTTGGGTTCAAGACACTCCACCTTAGCCTAGATCTGGATCTGGAAACAAGAGACAAGGGAGAGGAGATCTGAACAGATCTGGAACAAGGAAACAAGAGAGCTGCGAGATCTGACCACCACCACCAATCGGCTGCAACAACCACCACCACCACCACACGGCACCGGCGAGGAGGAGGGAGAGAGGAGAGAGAAGAGAGAGACGGCGCAGGGGAGAGAGAGAGCTCGACGGCTAGGGTTTTCGGTCTCCGAGAATTCTCTGCAGAGCTTCGCTTCAGTTTCTGAATGAGACAAAAGAAGGGGCTACAACTCTTTTTATAGGAAAGGGTGAAGGGAACCCTAAGTTTTTGTCAAATGGACCGTAGAGAAACCAATTCCTTTATGAAAATTTTAGGGCCAGGAACCGGGCCGTTACAATTCTCCCCCCGTTAACCGGAATTCGTCCCTGAATTCCAAGGCTCTAAAATTTTGAACTTAACACTCGATACCGAAATAGACTCACACCATCACATAACAAACAAGGGAGGCACACAAAGCGAGAACGAATTTGCTTGAGATCTTTAAAAATCAATGAAAGAATTTCATAAATGAAAAGGAGTAGGACCACAATAGTTTAAGAAGCTCAAGGCATCTTTACAATTACAGAGCGCCTGAAGAAATGGGAAAGAAGCACCAAATCCAACAATCAATAAATAAAATAAATTCAATAGAAAAGCATGTGCCCTACTCCTATGAAATGGTCATGAAGCCTCAACTAGCCACAGTGATGTGGAGAGACACGGTCGGCCTCGGATCCAGAACCAACCGCGTTGGCACCACTAAATGCAGGCTTCGTTTTGCACGTCTTGGCTGTGTCCAGGAAATCCTCTAAGTAATCCTTCACCGTGCGAGGATCCTGGACCATCTGAACTAAAACATCACACCCACAAGGTTCCGAACTTTCTTAGGCAGTAGATTCCTTCGGGGTCGAAGATTTTTGCAGACGTCCCCGTTTCTTCCTTGGTGGCTCCTCGACGGGCGACACAGGGGTCCCCTCCGTGCTAGGCGCCGGCGCTTCCTTCCTTGGACGACCCCGTCTTCGCTTAACTGACGTCACTTCCGGTTCATACTTGGTCGACACAGCTCGGCACAGAAAGATCTTACGTGGCTGATCTCCCAACCATTCAAACTCCTTTGTCTGGGGATGGAACTTCAGGAATGGGTGTCCTCGACGAGGTCTCACCCTTCCCATTATGGTACGTTGGGCCTGCGTGTAGATCGGGTCCAACCACGATGGTACCTGGTACTCACGACCGACTCCATGATCATCACTGGCTGGCGAAGTCATCCTGCAGGTAAGGATCCTATAAGAACCATAATAGAAGTATAGATATAGTGGGTGGTTTGGAAATCGTTTCACAACTTTTAGAAGAATCAAAACTTTCACAAACTCTTTTCTTTTAATGAAAACAAGTTTTTTTTTTTTTTTTTTTGAAACGTCGGAAATGCCGATCCCTTAGGACAAAACTAAGGGATCTTAACCCCCGCTCTGATACCAATTGTAACGGCCCGACCTCCCGGCGCCCAACCGGAGTTACCGAAAGGGCGTTATGGACACATGTCTACTCATTTAGACAACCCTACGTGTCTCGTTACTGGTCCCAAGAGTCGACGGACGCATAACCTTCTTTGAAATATCGTCACACCCACACCCATATACTTCTACTTACAGTCCTGCGCACATGGAAATGGAAGGGAGGGATGAGCAACAAGTTACTCAGTGAAGTGACTCTAGACCAGCCTGCCCGCATGACACTCTATATTACTCTATGCGAAAATTAGGACTGACTAGCCACTACAATCAGTTAATGCAACTTAACATTTCATACCATCATCATTACCATTCATTCACAATTCTCTACATTTCTAACAACCTAACGATCAACCAGTACAATGATCTCACTCATTGCCCCACACATCAAACCATAGACTTAACCGACTCGACATACAAGATTGACTCCACCTTATGACACCTTTAACACCCAAACATTTTTATATCCCGCCTCTCGCGGTTGGCACACTTTTTATATCCCGCCTCTCGCGGCTGGCTCTTCTTTCTTTCCCCGTAGGTAGCTCTCGCTAGACCACTACCCCATATTTCCTGTGGGTGCCCCAACGGGACAGTACCCCACAGTTCCTATAGGTGCCTAGCGTAGAGTTATTACCCCGCGGCTTATATAACCTAGACACTAGACACCCACCCGTTCTCGGTGGCCCAAACAGGACTTCAAACAGGTTCATTGACACGTTCACCTTCTCATTCACCTTCTCATTCTCATTCTCTTTCACTTTCACATTCACTTAGACTCTTACTCATACACGCTCACTAGACGCCACCCGTTATCGGTGTCTCACACAATACACATCGCACTCAAGTTCTACTTACAATAACATTAACAATCAGTACTCATCAATCATCTTAGCATTCGCTTCTTCTAGTATCCTAGCTTTATTCATAATCAACCCATGGGACTACACATCCAATCATACAAGCATCATTCATCAACCAATCATCATCACAACAACATAAACCAGTTCATTAAGTCCCATTTATCAGCATGAGTGTTCTTATGCATCATGATCCATTCATCTATCATCTTAACAATAACATGTTCTATCAACCTAGCTCTCAAACATGGACTACTCAATCCTAACTCCAACATAAAGGAGTATACATAATCATGAGAGAAAGTTGGGTTCAAGACACTCCACCTTAGCCTAGATCTGGATCTGGAAACAAGAGACAAGGGAGAGGAGATCTGAACAGATCTGGAACAAGGAAACAAGAGAGCTGCGAGATCTGACCACCACCACCAATCGGCTGCAACAACCACCACCACCACCACACGGCCCCAGCGAGGAGGAGGGAGAGAGGAGAGAGAAGAGAGAGACGGCGCAAGGGAGAGAGAGAGCTCGACGGCTAGGGTTTTCGGTCTCCGGGAATTCTCTGCAGAGCTTCGCTTCAGTTTCTGAATGAGACAAAAGAAGGGGCTGCAACTCTTTTTATAGGAAAGGGTGAAGGGAACCCAAGTTTTTGTCAAATGTGCCGTAGAGAAGCCAATTCTTTTATGAAAATTTTAAGGCCAGGAACCGGGCCGTTACACAATGCAACTGAGAAAACGGATGGAGTTTTGAGAAGTTATACCAGTCGAAGATATCAAAGACGCAGCCAAAGGTTTCCTTGCCAACGGTGGCGGACGTAGTAAGAGCCGTACGGGGGCATGTGCCCCCATCTAATTTTTCAATTTTTTTAAGTAATTAAGCTTAATCAATGACAATGCCCCCTATTGAATTATAAAATATAGTGAAAAATGTTATGTGGCCCCCCCATTAAATCCAGTTCTAGATCCGCCCTGCCAACGACACCATAACATTTGAAGCCGAGATTCTGTCCTTCTCTGAAGCTTACTTTCTCTCGAGTTAGAGTTAAAGTGATTCCACAATCACTCTTTTGTTTTTTTTTTTCGGTAAAATAATCACTCTTTTGTTGTTTTTCATTTTAAACCGGAGATCTCCGCTATGTAATTCCAGAGTGGCCAGGTTAATTACCTTTACTTAGGTTCACTGTTTTGCTTATGTTCAATAAACAAAAGGAGTTCGAGCTTCCTTATGTCAAAGTTCCTATCAATCAGACTGCAAATGTTGCACATATTAAACTAGACAACATAGTTTGAAAGGCGAACCAAATTGCTTTTAGTTAATATCACACCCTTTATATATATATATATATATATATATATATATATATATATCATTTAATGTTTTTACATATATTTTAAAATTATTAAATGTTCTATTTTGTTTTAATAGATATTTTATTTTGTTTGGTTTTGTAAATTAATGAACTAAGAAATAAAAATAAGGGAAATTGGATTGTATATCAAACAAAACCAATATAACTAACTAACTGACCAAAAAAATCTGCTCCATCAATTCTACAATATATGGTATATTGTCCTTATGTTAATTTTTTATATTTTCTTTACTTTTTCCCCTTAAACAAACAAGATTTTAAGGGAAAAAAGTAAAGAAAATATAAAAAATTAACATAAGGAAAAGTATCATCTTTAGTATATAGAATGATTTGAATTTTTAAAATTAAACACTTTTTTAGAAAAATATAGATAAATAATTTTAAATTTGTTTCGACATGCTATATAGAATATACTATCATTGTATATATGTGTATCATTTGCTCATGAATCTTTTTACTTTTTCCTTGTTGATTCTATTTAGCTTGTATACTGATTTTTGTTAGTTCTATTTTTTAAGAAAAATAAATTCTAAAAACTTACGATATATTCGGTCATTTAAATTAATATTTATTAAATATAAGTGTTTCTACACATAATTTTCATTCACTAGTCTAATTTTATTTTATTTTAAAATATCAATATATTTTTGATAAATCCTATCGGCTGATCCGGTTGGCCTCAAAAGGAACACACTTAGTGCTACAGAGTGGACTGGCTACCACACTGCCTGACTCGAGTTTGGAATACCTTCCGACTAATGCCAATGGGTGAACCGATCATCTGTTATGATCCACCATGTATATCACTTGGGCCGAAATCCAAGCCCAGACTAGCTAAGTGATGATAATTTATGGTATACTATATTTTATAGTAGAATATTATGTATCTATACTATAGAAAGAAAGTAGAACAATAACAAGATGGTATTAAGAAGGAAAAAATGAATGTAACCTTTAACCATGTCGTGGTTTCCACTGGATGAATAGTCGCCATGTTGGTGCATGTCAGATATCAATTTTTGTCCAGTGCAAAACTACTAGGTCCTTGATGTGGCTAGGTAGCATGGATTTCTAACTCCTACGTAAAACAATCAAGCTTATCTGCTATCGGAGGGTAGGCTCTCAGGGATTAGTAGGTTTGATCTCTGTCCGCCACACATCCTTGATTAATAAAAAAAAAAAAGAGAAGTCAAAATAAAATTAAAAAAAAAAAACATTTTAGTTATTGACTTCAGTTTCCAACTATAGGTGCTATATTCTTTATACTTATTGTAGGGAAGTAGTTCACGCAAATTCCCCCAAATAAGATTGAAACTTTGTCAAATATTTGTATAAAAAATGTAAAACAACACCTGATATCTTATATGAAATGAAGGAAATAGTAATAATAAATCTCGGTCATATATAAATACGCGCCCCAAAACCGCCTGTAAAAGTGGATCCAACCTTGAGAAATGAGAACGTGCCAACAGCCCTCGTGAATACGTAAGTATCACTATCAGATAAGATTTGATATAATTTGGCAATAACATACTAGAAACGTGTTCTGACAAATATTTTAATGGGCCAGTACAATAATCCATGTCTATAAATAGCAACACAGAAACCGTTACAGGTACACTTGAAAAAGAAAACAAAATGTTTACCGAAGAAAAGAAAAAAAATACAAACTATGGAACAATGTTTGTCTACTGCTTCTTTTGTCTTGTTTTCGTTGTGGAAGTAGTAAGATTTGCAAAACCTTACTACAACTTTCAAAACCTAGTGGAGACAGAAGCAGCAATAGAAGAAGGATTATTGGACGTGGGGATACTTCCTTGTAACATTAGGAGCTCTGTCTCTATTCCTGCTCGGGATCACAAGAAGCTCTCGGCAACAATAAGGGAAGAGACGAGAACTCGTCCTCCAGTTACGTACTGTGTGAAGTTCGAGTCATTTGACACAATGTCTAAACTGGTCAAAGACAACGGTGACAAGTACGAGTCACATCCTTTCTCAGCCGGTGGATACAATTGGTACGTTGGGTATAGTTTATAAGTTGACAAGTCCGTATAGATCCTATATTAACACATTGCTTTAAATCTCGTCAAAATCTAATTGGTACATGTTTTAGCTAATATATAATGTGAACCGTTTTTCTTAATATGTTTTAAGGACGTTCTTAGTCTACCCAAATGCGGACAAGCCAGTGGGCTCGGGTGGATACGTTTCGCTATACGTTAAAATCGATAACTCAAGCTTCATCGAGAATCAGAACGAAGTGTATGCATGGATCAGATTCCTCACCTATAAAAGCACTACGGACACGTACCATGAGTTCTATGGTAATAACTAATATATATATATATATATATATATTAGAGAGACAGTTAGGTATATTGTTTTAATCTTTTGTGGTTTCTTCAGACTAAGTGACTATAGTTTTGTCCGGTTTGTAGTGACTGACGCGCAGAGGTTTCACTTGTTTAAACAAGAGTATGGAATGCTAAACTTTCTTGAGATTGGGTATTACCAAACTCCAGTTCATGGATTCATTTTCAACGGCGGGCAGAGTGTGTTTGGCGTTGACATCGTGGTTTCTAATCCCCCTATATGGGAGGATGTCTCTTATGAAGAAAACATTCCTGGCCCTGTTATCGGCTGGAGAATCGACAACTTCAGTAGCGGCGAGCATGACTCTTATTACACTTCTAACTCGTTTTCTTCCGGAGGAAGAAACTGGTGACGCTCTCCACATATATATTTACATATGTATGTATATAGATATACAGTATGTATTAATTTTATATGATGTGTGTAGGGTACTGAAAGTTTATCCAAATGGAGTTGGGACTGGAAAGGGTAATTCGTTGTCAATTTATTTGTTGAGTGCGTCAAACAAAAAGGGTTACGTGAAAGCCAAGTTTAGAGTTATTGACCAGATCCGTTCCAACAATGTGGAGAAACAAGGTTAATAAGGCTTATGCCGGAAAACAAAAACCTAATTAGCTTTTTTTTTTTAAGTCAAAAAACCTAATTAAGCTTATTTGAAAGATGTTATACTAACTTTTGATTTGTTCCTATAGTGGAGGGATGGCCCAATGCCGAACAAAATGGATGGGGTGTCGACAAACTTATATCTTTTGCAGATGTCCAAGACCCGTCCAAAGGTTTCCTCGTCAACGATACCATCAAATTTGAAGTCGAGATCATGGCTTTCACTTGAGTCGACTCTATCTATAACTAAGCGCTTAAGATAATCCCAAAATCATCATCACTTGTACGTTTGTTGTTTTTCCTTTAATAACCGGATGGATGTAGTTCCGCGGGTGACCAAGTGAATGTGAATAACTATCACTATGGTTCACTGTTTATGTATCTGTGCAGTAATAATTAATCCGCGCTTTTTTTCTTTGTCAAACTTGATCAATCCAGAATCAAAATATCACACTATAAACACTTAAACTTGATAGGGTTCGATATATAAATGATTAAAGAAAAGCCCACAAGGAGAGGGAGAAAGCAACATCAACATATGTAGCTTGAAGAGATGGTATGAGAGGGAACTGGGGTTTTATGTATCTTACATAACCATTTTTCTCTCTTTTTTTTTCTAACTTTTAAACAATAGTATTCTTTTGTGTTTCAAAAAAAAAAAAACATATGTTGATGTAAGATATATAGAACCCTATCAATTTGAAGAATATTAAGGCATCTAATTCTCAGAAAAAAGGTGAAAAAGATAATAGAGAAACTACCAAAAGACAAAAAGACAAAACCACCAATAGGTGGCACTACAGCTTATCTCCTCAATGCGATATCATTATGCAGCAATATTTTCTTTGTAAACAATTCTCTTAGATATCTCTAACATATTTTGTTATTTTTGCTTCTAAAATAGAAAAACTCTACAGTAAAATTAGAGTTTACTCCAATAAATTTCTTTAAATATTAATCACTAATTATAGAGTAAATTAATGAATTGTTATAATTTCTCTATAAGTAGAAGAATAAAGATGGATTGAAAAAATAAAAGTGGGTTGAAGAAATAACAATTCTCTATTTTATAGAAAAAAATAAAGGTGCGTTGAAGTAAATAAATACATAGATGAGTTGGAGATGTTCCTATTTGCATATTTTGCTGGACTCGGGGTATTATTGACCTTAATCCTTTGGTTGATGATTTTGTCCACTGACTCCTAATTTTGTTTTATCAAGGGTAGCAAATATACAATTTTAAGATAGTTATTAGAGAAATGCTTTTTATGACTTACTATGTGTCTGGAACATTATTCTCTGTTCACAGTAATTATATTTTTTCCTTAAGCTTTACTGAAGAATAAGAGTATATTATATAGTCATTGGTGTTTGTTACATAGTGATTAGTAAGCATCTTTCTAGAGTTTTCACGTCTAGAATATAATAAATATTTACAATTTAATCTATAACTAGATTTTGACCCGCGCTTTGAAAGCGCGGAAGTATATTTGTTGAAAAATTTATTGATATAACTATTTGTTAACTAATTTATTTCGCTATAAACATTTTCGGTTTTCGTTCGACTCTAATTTGCTTTTATTGGTTTTTGATTTCAGTTTGGTTGTAGTTTTTGGTTTACAAATATATGAACAATTTTGGTTATATATGAAGTTGAGTTTTTGGTTAAAGTGATTGAATATTTTGATATTTTATGTGGTATGGATATATAAAATTTTTGATGTTCTGGTTACATTTATGTTTTAAATCATTTCAAATAATTGAGGTAAAATAAAAAATCATCATATTGTGAATCACCAATATAATAAAATGGGAGAAATATTTAGAAAATTATTTTATTTACATATCTATTTATTTAAGGTATAAATAATGTAGCAAAGAATAACAAATAATTTTAATAACATAAAATTATTATATTCAGAAAAAATGTTATGGTTTTTATTAAAAATATAATCTGTAATGTTTATATTATGAAAAATTATAATGTCTCTATTTTATATTTTCAAATATTTTAATTTGCTGAAAAGAATTAAAATGAGACGCACTATTACTTGATTTTAAAATCACATGAAAAAAATGATCAATTTGGGTCGCAAAAACCAATTCAACCAGAAAGCAAATGAAACATATATCTTATTTTACCTTAATAGGTCCAATCTCATTGCCCTTACAAATCTAGTTTATTGTTTTGACCGACAAAATCAGGTTTATTATCGAAAAAGTCACTGAAAAAGTTAATAGAAAATTTTGTAATTAATTGGAAAAATCAAGAGCATAATCCCTTTAACAGTATAGATTTACTTGTCAATACAATTTCCAATAACTATCCACCAATAAAATTTAATCAATTCAAATATTCATAATTAACGTTTCTTAAAAATATACAAAAATATCTTAAAAATATAGAAAATCTATTTTTATGGAACAAGGATAAACTCTAGAAAATCTTACTTTCGGGAACGGAGGAAGTATTAAATAGCAAAAAAAACAAAATGTTTACAGGGCCTAGCCCAGTTTGAATCACATAAAAAACCTAATTCTAGAAGCCCAATCATGTTGAGTACCAGTTAGTAAGCCCAAACTAAAGGATTAGTAATGGAGATGGAGATGGCGACAGTTTTACGGCGAGGATGAAGATGAAGGATACGGTGAGGGTGATGTGATCAAGCCAAAAGAAGACAAGTCTGCGTCATCCTAGAAGATCTTATTGGGTTCGATTCTCTGAAACTCTGAGCCTTGTTAATCAGTTGTCGATCGAGCAGTTTCTTTGTGTTTGAATATGAGTGGTCTCAACTTTTTGGTATTGATTACTGCGTAAAGATCTTGATCCCATAAATGGGTGACTCATCAGTTTTTGAACTTGGGTAGTTGCCAGTTGGGTGGTAAGATCATATGCAATGGTGAACTCGTTCTCGGAGTCATTACCATTATTTTAGTATATATATATATATATATTTTTTTTAATAGTTAAGGACTTAGTAAAAATGGTGTGTTCAATGTTGATCTCTGATTAGGAGTACTTAAGAATAAAAAAATATTTTTTTTAAAGTGAAATTTAATTTTTATTTATTAGAAGATAAAATATAAAGATACATTGATTAAAAATAAAGATACAATGATTAAATATAAAGATAAACTAATTATTAATCTTCATCACCAAATTTGTTCCAAATATTTTCGATTAAATCATTCTTCAATCGTTCATGCATATGCCTATCACGAAGATCATTCCGATTGGGAAACATATTATTCAGATTTCTAGGCATCTCGGTTTCGACCTCTGAACTTCTGGTGACGTCTCCTTCTTCAAATTCAGATATATCGTAACGAATGTATCCATCTCGTTCATTTTCGACTATCATATTGTGTAGTATGATACATGTTCTCATAATCTTCCCTATCTTTGCTTTGTTCATTGAAAGAACCGGGTTTCTCACAATCGCAAACCGGGATTGTAGTACTCCAAAAGCCCGCTCCACATCCTTTCGGGTTGCTTCTTGAACTTTAGCAAATAACTGTTGTTTAGGAAATTGAGGGAGTGTGATAGATTATACCGTCTGTGAGGTAGTACACCAACTAATACGTGTGTCCGTTGACCACATACTTTACCCTGGGGGTCCGACCTTCTAAAATGTCATCAAAAACAGGAGACCGATCGAGGACATTGATATCGTATAAGGTACCTGGAGGACCAAAAAAGGCGTGCCATATCCAAAGATCGTGTGTAGCTACAGCCTCTAATACAATTGTCGGTTTTCCTGATCCACGTCCGTATTGTCCTTTCCAAGCGATTGGGCAATTTTTCCACTCCCAATGCATACAATCAATGCTCCTGACCATCCCAGGAAACCCGCGGCTCTCTCCAATATCGAGTAGTCGTTGAAGATCCTCTGGTGTGGGTCTTT
>NC_027753.1:27807193-27827921 GCF_000695525.1 Brassica oleracea var. oleracea
TACAATACGCTTCCAGAAAGCACCAGCTTTCTGCTCATTGCCGACGACAGGGTCCTTACTGGTGTTAAGCCAAGCACCAATAAGGATTTTATCCTCTCTGGGAGAATATTTCCTCCTCTCCTTAACACCAGACTCTTCAGGAACTTGGCTAGGAGACTCATCAGGAACTTGGGACCCGAACCAAAAAGGTTCGGGTGAATCAAGGTCTACTGGAATTTGACTACGAAGAAGGTTTGAAAAACCAGACGGGTTAGCCATGGTTAGATAATGCTCTGTGTTACTCTAGTAGTTACACAGAGCCTTAAGTAAGCCATCTATATTTATTAAACAATTAAAGCCAATCAAATCTGAGCAGTTAGGAAGATAGGAAGCAAACTACATGCATTTAACAACTAGAGTATCCTACTAAGTACTATACTAGCAACAGACCGCGTTCGGGAACCTATTTCTAAACGTAGAACATTTAAAACCAATCAAATCAGACGGGTTGGGAAGATATAAAGCAATTCACTAGAATTTATTAACACGATCACATTAATACAGTCTTATTACTTTTTATTCAACCAATAAACACCATTCAACCAATATAGAATATAGAAAATACACTGTGAAGTGGTAAAAAGTATCATACCTTACTTATACAGCCACTCGTGAGGTGATAACACACTCCCGTTTGAAGCCTTTGAACCTACTCCTGCAAACACATAACATAAAGAAGTCAAATGTTATAATACTATTGCATAATCAATTATGAAAAGCACAAAGAGTTTAACTTACCACACAGAACCAAGAATACCAAACCTATTAAAACTAATAGGCACACCAATAGCTTAACTTGTGAATTCTCCTTTCCTAACTCATATACAGTCTTCTCTAGCAGCAGTAGCTTCTGCTCACTCTCAGTACCTTCTTCCTTAAGCCGCCTTAGCTGTGTCTGAAAGTCCCTCATCTCGTCCATGACCGCGACATCCCACCACTTCCAGATGTGACAGTCTCCATCATCGACATTGTCGCAGGTGAAGTACCTTCGTCCTGGATCTTTCTCAGTGTAGGCTGTTGCAACAACCGGCTCACCCCCACAGTAGCATATCGTCGGGATTCCATCACCAGCCTCAGGTTGAGGTTGGTACTGAACCGGCTCTGCCATATCGAAGCTACTCTGAGCTTCATCCGCGTACAACTGAGCTTCTGCTTCGAGAAGTGAGGTTATGTCCAAGTCCTCTGATGATGAGGACGGCTGGCTGTAGCTATATTGTCCCATTTTTGTTAACCTGCAAGAAATAATATTCACAGAGCATTAGAGCAACGAAAGAGAGAAACAAAGAGCACAGATTAGCATGGATTTTGAAACAGAAAAGACACACAAACTTATCGAAAAAGACAGACAAACTTATCGACCGAGACTTTGTGAAAACCGTAAATGTAATGGAACCATCAATGAATTTGAATCCGTAATAAAATTGAATTTTAATCCGTGCAAGAAGAAACGAGAAGAACCCCAAATCGTAAATAGAATCGAACCAAAATCGAAAGGAACAAACTTGGGATTTTGAAACCCTAAATCGAATGGAGAAAATTGCGATTTTGAAACCGTAAGAACAAACAAGAACAACCCAAATCGTAAATCGAATGGAACTTAAATCGAAAGGAAGAAACTTGGGTTTTCAAAACCCTAAATCGATCGGAACCAAAATGGGTTTTGAACCCGTAAGAACAAATCGATTGAAACGAAGCAATCCCCAAATCCCCGAATCGTTTTATACCCAAATCGTTTTCAAACCCTAATTTTGAAACGAAACTATCCCCAAATCGATTGAATAAACAAAACTGAACCCTAGATTGAGAGGAAAACAAGATGCAAACTAATCTAAATCGATTAATCTAGAAGAGAAGCCTTCTATTTACCTTGAGGATCCGAGGGAGACCAATCGCGATGGTGGGTCGAGAGAATCGCCGTCGAGAGTCGAGAGGATTTTTTTTTTCTTTGCTTCGGTCGAAATGACCCATTTTTTCCCCATACGAAACACAAAAGCGGCCCGGTCCACTCAAATTCGGACACGTAACACAAAGATCGAGTCCGTCAACCACCTAATTACGGATCAATCCTTACGTTTATTAAGCTTAATATTATTATTATATTAAAACTAATGGAACCATTAAGCGCTAAGGATTCGGGGTTTGCGCATGCTCTAAGAACGTTCTTTTGGTGTTAATAGTATCATATGAATACGTGCCAGCGCGTAAACCGCATCTAAAAGTATATCCACTTTTAAAAAAGAAAATAAAATAGGAGAGTACGTTCCAACAACTCGTGAATCACACAAGTGTCACTATCTTACACGATTTGATAGTATTTGGCCATAAAATACTACAAACGTGTGAATTCGTGTCATATATTAATGGATTAAATACAATAATTTATGTCTATATATACACAGCACAGAAACAGTTACAGATACACTTGAAAAAAGAAAAGAAAAATGTTTACCGAGGAAAAGAAGAAAAATACCAACTATGGTTCAATCTTTGTCTCTTGCTTCTTCTGTTTGGTTTTGGTTGTAGGAGTAGTAAGGTTTGGAAAACCTTATTACAACCTTCAAAACTTAATGGGGACAGAAGCAGTAATGGAACAAGGATTGTTGGACGTGGGGATACTTCCCTGTAACCTCAGGAGCTCTGTCTCTATTCCTGCCCGGAATCACCAGAAGCTCTCGACAACAGTAAGGGAAGAGACGAGAACTCGTCCTCCAAATTCGTACTGTGTGAAGTTCGAGTCATTTGCCACTATGTCCAAACTGGTCGCAGGCAACGGTGACAAGTACGAGTCACGTCCGTTCTCAGCCGGTGGATACAATTGGTACGTACATACAGCCCTAATTTAATATTTTTATGGACCTTAACATACAGAATTTAGACTCTTAAGATTAAAGGTTTTGTTAATTTTTTTATTTAAATTTTTTATGACTAATGTTTTTTGTAAATTTTTAATAATATATATTAGATTATTTTCAATCTATTTTTTAGCATTTTGAGTTTTAGTGTGGATTATTTTCAATCTATTTACAAAGAACATGGGACAATCACTTATCTCCTTGTGAGCCATATTATATATATGTATATCAGTGTAGAGTCATTTCCACACTTAAGATGTGTAACATTTTAAGTTTTTAACATATTGCTGTAAATCTCGTCAAAATCTAATATATATATATATATATATGTTATAGCTATATATGTATTTGACCCGTTATACTTAATATGCTTATAGGACGTTCCTAATCTACCCAAATGTGAACAAGCCAGTGGGTTCGGGTGGATACGTTTCCCTTTACGTAAAAATCGATAACTCAAGCTTCATCGCTACTCAAAACGAAGTGTATGCATGGATCAAATTCCTCACCTATAAAAGCACTACAGACACATACCATGAGCTCCATGGTACTAACTAACCTAGAGAGAAGTGTATTTGTTGTAATCTTTTGTGGTTCTCTTGAGACTTAAGTAACTAGTTTTGATCGGTTTGCAGCGACTGAGGCACAGAGATTTCATTTGTTTAAACAAGAGTACGGAATGCTAACCTTTCTTGAGATCGGGTACTACCAAAATCCGGCATATGGATTCATTTTCAACGGCGGACAGAGTGTGTTTGGTGTTGACATCGTTGTTTCTAAACCGTCTGCCACATGGGAAGATGTCGCTTATGAAGAAAACATTCGTGACCCTGTTCTTGATTGGAGAATCACCAACTTCTCTACCCAAGATAAAGTCTCTTACACTTCTGATACGTTTTCTTCCGGAGGAAGAAACTGGTGAGTCTCTACAAAGATATATATATATATATATATTGTGTGTGAGTGTGTATATATAAATAATGTATTAACTTATGTGATGTATGTGTAGGGTATTGAAAGTATATCCAAATGGAGCTGGGTCTGCAACTGGTAATTCATTGTCACTCTATTTGTTGAGTGCGTCAAACGAAAAGGGTTACGTGAAAGCCAAGTTTAGAGTTATTAACCAGACCCCATCCAAAAATGTGGAGAAACAAGGTTAGTGACGAAAATAAAACTTATTAGGCTTATTTGAAAGATGTTAAACTAACTTTTGAGTTTTCCCAACAGTGGATGGATGGCCCAATGCAAAAGAAAATGGATGGGGTGTCGACACACTTGTACCACTCGCAGATATCAAAGACCCATCCAAAGGTTTCCTCGTCAAGGATACCATCAGATTTGAAGTCGAGATCTTGGCCTTCTCTAGAACTAACTCCATCTCTAACTAGGGCTTAAGATAATCATCACTCGTACCTGTGTTGTTTTTTCCTATCATAACCGGATATAGTTGGTACTTGGTAGTAATTCCAAGTGAATTACTATCCCTTTGTTTCACTGTTTTTGTTTCCGTCCAATAATAAAGAGTTACAGCTTCTTTTTTTATAACTGATGAGAGAAGATAATACGGAAAACATATAACAAATGCGGCAAAGTAAATGACACAAAAATTTAGGATGTTTTACCGAATTAGTTATGTCGACGGGCATAAAGATATTTTTATTACTGGAGGCGATCTTAGATTTCATTGCACAATTAGAATTTACAAAAAAACACAAGATGTGTAAGAGTATTTACGTTCCAAAATCCTATCGTTGATGGGATCTTCAGCTCTGACTACCGGGTTAAACTAGATTTACAACACATCAACATTTTTCTGTGTCATACTTGAGCAATCCGATATGAAAAATAGCACATTTTGTAAATTTAAATGATTAAAGAAAAGCTCACACGGAGAGGGATAAAGCAACATATGTAGATTGAAGAGATGATAAGAGGGAACTTGGTTTTGATGTATCTTACATAACCAAATTTATTTTGTTTTAAATATTAAGAAGGCTATATAATCAGTTTTTCTTAGCGACGAACAAGCCCCACTTCTGTTCACCACTTGAGCTCCTGAGTAGCTTTGAGTTCCACCCAACAATATCTTCGTAGTCCTCCTTAGAGAATCCGCACCCAAACCCGACTCGAAAACCCAAACCGAAATCCGAACCGAAGTAGCAAAATACCTGAACGGGTATTAAGTTAATTAGGAGAGATTTGATATCCGAACCCGAACGGGTAATATCCGAACCCGAATGGATATCCGAAGACAACCGAACATATATATATTTACCCTTATATTTCTAGTTTACATCTCTCATTTTTTTTAGAATATTTATATTGATGTTACACATACTTTAAGATCATAAGTATATATATAATTATGGAGAATATGATTTGATATTCATTTAAAATGCATGTCAAACTTTTTGTTTCATGTATTAACAAAAGTTACATTCAAAGTTTAAAAACAATACCCAAATTAATACCTATTTGTGTTTGAAATATTATCTCAAAACCTATTAATCATTCGATCTATAAAAAATAAAAAAATCAGTTAAGTGAAATCTATATTTTTAAATACAAGAAACATAAAAAATAAAAAATTTAATTTGTTTTCTTTTAAAATCTAAATATTCAAACCCGATTCAAAATAACCGAACCCGAACTAAAAATACCCGAATCCGATCCGAAGTACAGAAATATCCGAACGGGTTATCTATCCCTATACCGAAATACCCGAAAATCCGAAATATCCGATACGAACCCAAACGGGTATCCGAACGCCCGCCCCTACCCGACCGTATGCTTGTACATCACGAAGATCATAACCTCGTTGCTTGATGTAGATATAATACATATTCACTTACCACAGTGCCTCAACGCTTCTAGTGTTTGCTTATTAAATTTAAAAGATAAGTAGTTGTAATCCTTATACTGTAAGGAAAAGAATATTTTTGTTGACAAATTTTATTCAATACAAATTATAATTGCATCAATAATTTATGTTTTTTACACTTTTACACATTTAATAAAACTAAAAATGACATGTCACAAATTATTCAATCCAATTTTAAAATGACATTTCTCAAATAGTTATCTAATTTCAAATATTGAAATTTTTAAAATCTATATATAATACTGATTAAAAAAATTTCTTAAAATCAGAACTTAAATTTTAAAATAAAAAATGTACACAAATATAAATAAAATTATATTAAACTTAAAATACATAGCTTATCGATGCAATTACTATATAATACATAAACTTAATTTTGGTTGCAATTTTTACATCTATTATAATCTATGTACTTTAAGTTTTATATAATTTTATTTAGATTTGTGTACATTGTTTTTTTTAAGTTAACTTTTGATTTTTAGGAAAAATAATAATCAATATTACATATAGATTTTTAATATTTAAATATTTAAATTAGATAACTATTTTTAAAATGTCATTTTACAATTAGACTGAATTATTTATGAAATGTCATTTTTATTCTTTTTAAATGTGGAAAAGTGTAAAAAACATAAATTATTGCAATTATAATTTTTATTAAATAAAATTTGTCAACAATATATTTTTCCTTTAGAATATAAGGATTACAACTACTTTTTTTTTTTGAACACAACTTTTTCCATTAATTTTAACTCGCTTGATTACAACTGCTAGAGGGAATTATCCATCCTCTTTGATTAAAAATATAAACTGCAACAGCTTAAAATAAAAAAGATAAGTCTTCAAACGAAGATGACAGTGAAATCAAGATGGTGCTTGATTGCGTCGATGTAGCCTTCACGACATGGTCATACAGTAGAAAGATAGTCACCTTATATTGTGACGTTAACATCCAATCCGCACCTCGAAAATTCGTCGAAACGAATTCCGCTGCATTTTCAGGCCCCAAAGGGACCGCTCCACAAGATAACAAGACGGTTATAGATATGGACAAACACCTCCATAAGGTTGGAGGGAAAGCACTCCTTAAAAAGGAAGCAAGGGATGATGATGATGGTCCCGGTGAACCCACCGGTAAATGAGATAATGTACTACTCTTCGAATAAGAGAGATAAATATTTCTGCGTAAATCTGTTTCTGAATAAGGATTACAACTACTTATCTTTTAAATTTAATAAGCGAACAATAGAAGAGTGTAACATTTTGTGTAAAATAACGGTTGAGTAACGCGAGGTTAGTCAAAGTAGGTTTTATGTACACGATTCATAGTTTAGGTTTGCAATTCAAACTAATATTTAGTTTATGTCGTATTTAGCATTTATCTTTTGTTTGGATATGAAAAAGCACAACACGAATAGTACTGGTCGAAAAATGCACTTTTCCGGCGATCTTGCATAGCACAATTAGAATTTACAAAAAAAAACACAAGATGTTCACGTTCTAAAATCCTATCGTTGATGGGATCTTCAGCTCTGACTAATACTACCGGGTTAAACTAGATTTACAACACATCAACATTTTTCTGTGTCATACTTGAGCAATCCGATATCAAATAGTCCCCACATTAAACACCACACTTGTATATTTAAATGATTAAAGAAAAACACACATGGAGAGGGATAAAGCAACATATGTAGATTGAAGAGATGATAGGATAGGAGGGAACTTGGTCTTGATGTATCTTACATAACCAAATTTATTTTGTTTTAAATATTAAGAAAGCTATACAATCAGTTTTTCTTGGCGATGAACAAACCCCACTTCTGTTCACCACTTGAGCTCCTGAGTAACTTTGAGTTCCACCCACCAACAATATCCTCGTAGTCCTCCTTAGAGAAGTCGCTGATGAATTCGTCCTTCTCTTTCTCCACTGCGTCCAGTTCCCGTTTCAGGACTTTCATGAACTGATTAAACCAAACAGAAACATTAATGCTTTCAAGTTCATTAATTTTTAAGCATGTGGGTCATTTTCAGAAACGTTTCTTACCTGATCGGTTCTATCCTCTGCGATTACCTCATCGAATCCAGCATCTTTCAGCATCTGTTTGAGCCAAGTAAAGTTTGCTCGAATTTTGTGGTTTTTTTAAGTAGAATAGAGGAGAAAGGATCTATCTATGTATACCTGACCGTATGCTTGTACATCATGGAGATCATAACCTCGTTGCTTGATGTAGTTTGCAAAATCTGGAGATGGTGTTTTGGGGCTTCTACAGTAATCAGTAATGAGAACTTTCCCTCCAGGCTTCAACCATTTGTAGAATGTTCTGAACAATGCTGGCTTGTCCTGAGAGTAAGACCAGCGGTTACAAACTGGAGACAAAACAATAAACTATGCTAAAACTAGGAAGACTAGAAAGAGAAAGCACTTGGATATGCAGAATGGTGTCTCTGCTGTAAATAACATCAAAGGTGTTATCAGGATACTCCTTCTTGGTGCAGTCAGCTACTTCGAACTCCACAGAGCATTTGAGTCCTATCGCGTGTTCGAGGGCGAAAGAGATCATGTTTACGGATAGATCAATGCCTACAACATCCACGTCAAAGTTCTCAGCCATGTAGAAGTCCCCTCCTCCTATTCCGCATCCAACATCTAGAACTTTCTGGCCCGGCTTCAGATCCAGCTTAGCCACAAACTCCTTTGTCGTCTCTATATCAAAGGTCAAAACAAAAAGAAACATAGTATAATAAGAAGGAAAGATAGCTTCAAAATACAGAAGCAAAGTTGATACAAAACTCGATGAGTAAGGAGCATACCGAGCCCCCCTGTGCTGACAAACCCTTGTCCAAAGACACGCTCATAGCGTAAGATACCACTAGACTTATACTGGACATTGTCCAAGAACCGTTGGAAGCCCCTATCATTATCCGAACTGACTTTCTTCCGCCAAAGCCAGCAGATCTGAAATTTTTTGGGAATGTATAATATATGAATCCCATACCAGCAAAAGGGTGGCTAAATAAATATATGAAGAAGCTTATTTATAACCTGGTTCTGGTTCTTTTTGTTTCTCACATAAGCTCCAACGCATTTACAGCTAACCAAAGAGAACTCATACGAGTTCCCAACATCGTCATTCATATGGCATTCTTTGAATAACTGAGAGGAATTTATGCAGCAGGATTCAAAATTTAATTTCTCTAGAAAAGGGAAGAACAGAGAGGGATATAGAGAGGTATATAGGTCACCTTTGTGTAAAACTTGGGTTCACGGTAGTGTGTTGGGTTGTACTTCCGCTTGTTGTCACCAGATTGATGAAAGCATGACTCCCTAAAGAAAATATACCCACCAACCTTAGTCCATTGTAACATCTTTTTCGCCAAATCTTCAACCTGCAAATTGATTTGAGAAAATAAGAACATTAGTTTTGTCAAGTGATGATTAAAACCACTCTTGATGCAGCAAAGTTTAATATGGACAGGTTATCAATCTATATTGATTGACGGACTCCATTATGTTGTAAAAAGTTCTTGGTGAAAAATTAATATGAATAAAGACTTTACTGAGAAAAGACTTTATTGAGAAAAAATACTTTATTGAGAAAGTTTAGTTTTTTAGGCCAAGAGGTTGATACTGAACCTCGAATCAACTTATTAATCATGATATATTTCACTATAGTTTGATTCAGCACCAGAAATGGCTTAGAACCAATAGTTCATTATCTAATGGATTTTTTCGTCTTTAACACATGGTAGGCAGCCGAGTCAAACTCATATGCTTAGCAGTGTAGCTTTGTCATTTGGAAGGCCAAGAAATATTAGCAACTACTTTCGTACGGTGATCTTTGCATAGCACAATAGTCCCAAAATGCGTTTCTTTGCATTATTACACATACATAGTCCAAGTGTGTACTGTTCTAAAGTGGTTCCCGCGGTAATAAGTTATCAGTTAACTGGTTACCTCTTTATCAGAGAGATACATGAGCAGCCAGTTAGAGAAGATCAGATCCATAGACTCGCTTGAAAATTTCATATCAGGGGATGTGACATCAGCGCACATAAATTTGACGTTCTTGTAGTGCCCATTAATGTTTTCATTCTGCAGAGAAGACTCTCATGAGGGGACTGTAAATAGCTAGAAAGAACAAGCATGGGAGCGAATTAACCTTTTTGATAACACTTTCAATGAAATCAACGGCAATGACCTGGCCGGCCTTCTGAGCTAATTCACTAGTGAAACGACCAATGCCAGCGCCAAACTCAAGCACCTTTTCCCCTTCAATCGGTGGAAGAAGCGAGAGTATCTGGCACCATACACACATTTAAGCCTTAGAATCTTTCATAAAATGGCAAAAGGACAGCAAAGAACAAAGAAACTGCCATGTCAAAGGAAGTAAAGATACATTTTGCTCAGGCTTGGGCTTGGATCGGTTTTGTGGATCTGTTCTTTTGGGTAAATATATAGATTCATAAATTTTATGTTTGGTTCCGGTCAGTTTTACTCAGTTTCGAATCGGTTTGCTTTAAAATGTTTTATACTTGATAAAAAATCTTTTTTTAAATTGGATTCATTTTTTTTTACTCAAAATCCATCAAATTTATCAGAAACTAAGAAGAAGAAAACAAAAATAAAACAAAATTTTTGAACTTCAGATAGTTTCATTCTACTTAATTTCACAAAATGATAAACTTTTTTTTTTTGAACTAACTACAGTGTCCGACGACCGAAGTCAACCGAGCATTCGGTGGACCAGAAGTGCAATAGTGACCGACAGGAATCGAACTGCAAAAAATAAAACCACTAACCTAAACAAAATGATAAACTTTACAATAAGAAAACCTTTATAACTAAATCATTAATAAAAACATAGAAAATTAAACACATAAAACTATGGTCATATGCATTCGGGTTTTTACATTGGGTTCTGATCGGTTTAGTTGTCCACTCGGATCCAAATCTATTCAGATCGGTTCAACTAGATACAAATCTTTTGGATAAAGTAGTTTTGAACTCATATAATCCACAAAATTTTGCATCAGTTTCAATATCAATTCAGGTTTTTGAATCCAGGTAAAATGAGACTCAACTTCATCTGAATTACAAAGATAATAACTATATGCTTACCTCAGGCCGTTCTTCTTTGTCGAGGTCAGCAGCTTTGGAATCAAGCATCATGGCCTCAACGCTCAAACCCACCGAGTGCTCTTTCCAGTAATTCTTTTGGATTTCACGCTCTTCCCCTGAATCTGAGGATACACCATCCACAAGCAACAAATCAATCAAGAAAAGATTACCAAAATCAGCAAATCAATCAAGAATATGGATCTCGAAAAGCTTCTTTCCGGTTATCGTTCGGTTTATGCTCAACCGAACCGAAAACCTTTCTTTATCATGGCGGGGTCCAAAATTCAAATACGGGAAATTAGGTGAGGGACGTTTGGGCCGTTTGGAGAATCTAGTTTGTCATTACGTGTGAAGCGTGGTATCTCCTACACCGTCCGATTTTGCTGTTCACATGTTAATGCACAAGAGTAGTGTGTGTCCCACGGAACTATGATTTTTGACCAGATATATTAATTCTGCTGAAAGGGGTCGTCTATTTTCATGTTTTGATAATTAATTAATTATATTTAAAATTAGGTTCTACCTAGCTATTCCACGTTGAGAAAAAAAATTGACATGTCGACAGTTAATTACTATTTTTATTAAGCTCCACGGAATCTGATATGATTCTCCAAACGGCCCAAACGTTCCCCACCTAGTTTCCCGTATTTGAATTTTGGACCCCGCCATGATAAAGAAAGGTTTTCGGTTAATGTTCAAATTTCAAAAGAAAAAAAAAACTCCAAGGAATCTTATACGTAGAACGTCGACTACGCTTACGTAATAAGCAATCTAACGCCCTAAATCAGAAATTATCTAACACTTCTATCACATCAAAAGCTAAAGTTTTTATGGTGATAGGTGAATATTTCCTCTCAAATGATTAATGGATACCCAACTTAAATTATTTTTTCATCTAGGAATATTAGATTCATTTTTGAAGTATACTTGGGGGATAGAAACATGGTAAGATTTTAAGCCAGTAGAAAAAAAAAATTCCGGAGATTAAACTCTGATGAAAACCAAGTTTTTTAGAGACCAAAAGTCCTATAAAAAGAAACTGGCGAAACGAAATACAACAACAGAAACAACAAATAAAGGAGTTTGATACTGCAACCTAAAGTATATACAAGAAGTCTTTATTATATAATCTCTGGAACTTAAATTATATACAAGGAGGTCTATAAAGTATAATACGCAGGTTTACTTTACAGTTCCAAAAACAGTTAATATTAAATAATAGTCCATATTTAGTTGCAGTAGTGGTTTACCAGAAAAAAATGTTATATGTTGTCAAGATCAAGTACAGAGGAAAAAAATAAAGAACATCATGATCAGTAGAAATTAATGAAAGTGGATAGGTAGAAATCCGAATATGTGAATGTTTGACCGATGATTAAATTGATTTGTGTGTTGATTTGAATGAGGATTTAAATCGCTGTAGTATTTGTAAATTGATGATATTGTATGATTTCTTATGTTATGTACATCTGAGAGCAGCATAACTGAAAGCAAACTTACATGAGTTTGGGAAAGAAGGAGAGATGTTGCCATTAGTGTGAATGTGAGCCATTTGGTTCACTATTATTGACAAGAAGAAGAAAAAAATATCAGAGGTTTACGGGTTTTGGGTTGTGGTTCTTTGTAATGTTCATTCTGCTCTTCTGATCTCCATTATATAGAGAAAAATTTGATTATTTTATTATTTTCTTGTATTTTTATTTTCTTTTGGAGAATCGAAGAAAAAAAATCCTCATTACCATTTTCATCTTCTTACACGAAATTGCAATACTACTATAAAAAGAAAATATGTCCAAATTATTTTTGGCAACAGCAGTTTTATTAACTAAAAATGTTTATGATTTCCACTACCGTGTAATAAGATTCATTATATAACCAAAAAAAATGAAATAGTATTCCACTTACCAGTTGAATACGTTGATGCTATGAAAATCATCATCTATAAAAAAATTCAAAAATTATCTAGGGTTCTTGGATTTAAGGACCATTTAAATCTAAGATTCAAGCTTAGCTTGTGTGTAGGTGTAGCTTCTTTAAAACTTGATTTGCTTATTTTATGATAATTAAGAAATTCAAGCATCAAAACTTATAAGAATGTAAAACAGTTGTAGAAATAGATATCCTATATCAACCAATATAAAAGAGTGAAGAATCTATATTTAAGACTGGTACAGACAGATAATTAAGAATAGATTCTAAATTGTTTATATTCACAGATTCGTTTACTTTGTTCAAGTTGGATTCAGTGATTATGATGGGCACTTAAAACATTTTCTTAGTGATTAGAAATGTGAGGTTATAAAGACAAATATGAAATAAAGCACTGTTTAGAGTAAGTGAGTAACAGTTAATAGTCTTTGAGAAGTAGCGAACAGACGGTGATCCCAAGATGTTCCGAATGGGCAACTTTTGAAATGAATCTTTTGATCCAATGGCTTAGAGCCACATCCTTTGTTTCCCTCTCCCTGTCCTCTTATTTACAGGTTATTATTTGTGAGGCCAAAGGATATAATCATTAATTAGATTTTCAAAAATAAAACTGAGAATAAAAAAAAATGTAAAAAATAGCAACAACAAAATAGTAATTTGAAATCACGATTCACAATCACGTTCATTTTTAATGCAAAATCAAGTACTAATACATATCCGGTTATGTTATTTTGCGAGCTAAAAAATTGAAACATCTGATATCCATATATTTATGGTAAAGTTTATTAATTGTAGGATAAATTAACATATCAAGTTTCAAGATCAATTGCCAACTGAGTTTTCAATAAATAAGAATAGTTAGCTGATAAACATAAAAATATTTACACATATGCTAAAAACGGTTGCCCTAGTTGGAAAGCAATATTTTCCACTCAACATATATTTTTATGAATAGTTATAATCCATTGTAGTAGAAGCCTTATATTATCTACAAATCTGAATATCCATGATTCTGACCTTTATGAAGATTCTATAAATGTTAGCATTGTCCGTTAGGTTGGCGAGATACTGAAACTATTACCGTAAACAAGAAAATGAAAATATCAAGATGACATTGGTTTCATAAGAAACAAATAACCAAAAGTTAAGAGAAAAATGTGGGGGAAAAAAATAATTAAGCAATCAACTTGACACTGCTAATCCTAAGTGCTAACATCCATATAATGGAAAGTTAGTGGGTCTACTATATTTCTTAGGACCACAACTTGGTTTAATTTTTGTTTTCGGCAAATTTTAGATAAATGTGATGAATACACAATGAATGTAGCAAATGCCATTGCCGCTAACATATTATTTTTCTCGAATAGTGGTTCAATAATCAGCTTTAAGCAAAAATAAAATAAAATAATCAGCGTGTATGTAAATTTTACTGATAAAATGACAGCTGTTTTCAAAATATCAATAAATTTTGATTTACAAACATCTATTGCTATCCTGGTTACTATTTCAGGTTATCTGTGCTAATACATAATATAATTTATAGGGGATTAGGACGTATTCCTGAATTAGTTTTAGGTTTTACAATGTGATTAAATATTTCAAACAAAATCAATATCTTTCGGAAAAGAAAAATAGAGATATAAATAAACAACCGGATACAAAGTAAAATTAACAATTAGAGAATTGGAAAAAATTATATTTGACGATAACGAGCACAAAGAAAATCACTATTTATGAAATATGAATATAGAGTAGGTGTTTTAAATAGTAACGAGCCCACACTCCATTCATTCTTTTTTTTTTCCAACTATTTCTTTCGATCAAATAACTTAACACACAAAGTTTTCAACAATAATACATTCGAGGCTAGCATTTGCCAAAGAAACAACCTGAACATAATCAATACAAGGAATGAAACTAAAAGATAGAAGATTGAAGAGAGTAGCAAGGCTTCTACCGTCATGGAGAACACCTACGATCTCGTTCAAAACAGACCCTAAGCTCAGGGTAGATATGAAAACTTGAGAGTCTGAGAATATATGAAACCTAAAGAGAGTTAATTCCTTAGCCATGAGAAGAACTGAGCAAAGCATCAAAGCTCCAACCATGAGTGAAGATCCCACCAACGCTAGAGAAACATTCTTTGCATCTTGACAGTTCCAGACAATTTCACAAAGGAGAACCATTAAAGTCTCAAGGGCCATCATGGCTAAGAGGTCAGTATCAAAGATTGCTGAAAAAAGAGCTAGTGAGGTCATAGTTTCTGCATCTGAGATAACCATCTTCAACACAATGTCCCCTGTAACAACGCCACTCAAACCAACGAGAAGGTTTTTCTTTCCCATAAGCCACAATGGAAAGGGGGACAAACTCATACTCATCAATCCTAAACTCCATAAAGCTGAACCGTGATGAAACAATGCTAACATGATACTAGTCCGAAGAACATCCTCATAACAAGGTAGCAGAGTGTTAACAGGGAGTTCATCATCCTCATACAGAGGTAAACTGGATCTCATCCTAAGAGTTAAAGAGAGAGTAACATCCTCACACTGAGGTAAATAGAGTTTCAATAGGCAGACATCAGAATGAACTTTCCTCAAAAACGATTTGTTTCAAAGAGGTACATAGACAATACCTTCACAAGGCTTGTTGGAGAGGTACGATGGTCTAGGGGCCGGAAGCAGCACTACCAATGGAATTAATCGCTAGATCTGAAAGAGGAGACTTGAAATCCCAATCTTAGGTAAGTGTTCCGAGAGAGACGCTCTGGAAGTCGCTAGAGAACGAGGCCAAAGGCCGAAGACGATGAACAAGGATGAAGAACGAGTCTGGAGGATATGGTGGTTCAGGTGGGATGATGGAAATGAGAGTTTCAAACGCTACCACAAGAAGCTTAGATGGTGGGGGATCAGGAGGAGGTCGGCACCGCGACGGAGGAGGGACCTTCACCATCAACACCATGGAGGAGGAGGACAAATTCTTCAGAAAAAAAAGGTCTTGGCGTCAGATCTGGAACGACGGAGATCCATGTCTAGGGAGTCGGGCCTGAGAGCTTTCTTCTTTTTGAACTCTGGATTTGGTTTATCTAGATTATTTAACTACACTCCATTCATTCTAAATCAGTTTTTTACCATTATAAATCAATTTGGTTCTTTTGATTTGCCTACTTGGCTAGTCACTCACTACATGTAACTCTTTTTTTGCATTACAAGTAATTCCATTGCGATTATGTTATAGTTAATATTTGGCAAATGACAGTGTAAATTAGTTAAGAATCTTACAAATTGGCTATGCAATGATTATATAAACTTTATTATGGGACCTTACTATTTCCACCCGATGATCTAGGGTTTAAATAACTATACTAAAGAATTATTACTACTAACCACGAGCCTATTCTGGTCCACCACCCCAATCATTCCTATTTTCTTCTAATTTTATCGAATTATATTTTATATATTCACTATTTTGGGGTGTTATAAGAAGATTCTCACTACACCAGGTCCATAGTAGCTCAATAGTGACATACCAAAATACTTTAAAAGGATTCTAAAAATAATTACACACTTGGATTAGAAATCTCCAATATATATAGTGGGTTGCGTTTTACCCTGAAATAAATCTCTTCCGACTTCGGTTCTTTAACTTCCCAACGACTTTTTGAGTCTATTTACCAAGATCGGTAACCATCGTTCAATCGCGGAATCGCGGGAAAAATAGTTAAGCTACAGAAAAATTAATTAAGTTGCAGTTTTTTTTAAAATTTGTAGAATGATGGAATACATGTTAAATGGTTCAAAATATTTTATATGGTATTCACTTTGTTATAAGAAAAAAAAATATCAATAATTAAACTAATTATTACAAAATATGAAAGCAACTAAAATTTATTAAATATACTTTAGTTCTTATTATAAATATTTAGTTTATCTTTCACTATGTTTTAATAATAGATTGGCATTTTATAGTATTATAAAAAAAATTATAGTGTAATTTTATTTACAAACATAACTATTTATCATTACAAGATTTATTGCTATTTATTTAAAACTCTAAAATGATATTAAAATATAATTTAATAATATGAAAGTGTTTATTTTGTAAATAATCTACTAAAATTCATTTTCCACTTAATGAAAATTCTCTTTGTATTAAACCTGTGTTTTTGCTTTTTTTTTTTAATTCCGTAATTTTTGTTGATTGGTAAGATTCTTGCAGAATCGCGTTTGAAACTCTTTCAGAAATTCTGAAAAATTACCGCCCAAAATTCGTGGTCTGATCATAGTCCCAACATGTGTTTTTTGGCCGGTGACATGGGACGTAGAAACAATTTTAATTTTTGTTTTATTATATTTGATTATCTAACTAGGTTTGTAGTTTTAAGAGTTCAAAGTTATTGAAGTTGAAAAGAAAATATTTTCTACAAATCTTATAAGCCTATTATCCTTTAATTAGAAAATGCTCAAAATGTTTTACAAAAATTTACTAGTATTGACTATTGAGAGACAAGATAGAATTTAATAGTAGAAAAATGCTCAAAAATGTGAATCAGCTTCATGCAGGATAAGACATGACTTACTCACATCTATTCTGATAAGGCTAGCTTTTCAAGTTTTTATCTATTACATTTGGAGAGAAATGAATGAACGGAGACACAACCGGACCTCTCGCCCTGTGAACCACTTAGCTCGTCTCATTGATAAAACAATTCGGAATCGGATTATGTCTACAGAGTATTATGAAAAGCCAAGGCTAACATGCTCTTTGTGAAAATGCTTTTTTGTCATTGTGCAAATGCTCAAGTCGCACAGAGTTTGTGTTGTTCGAACTTTGTTAAATTCAAAGGATGTTTTGAAACCGTATATCATAACTCCTCATATGATGATATGTTCTATTTTTCAGAAAGCTATGTGATTATTATAGAGCATTTATACCCCTATAAAAGTGTCATGGTTTTTTTAGATAACTTCAATTTTACCACGGAATTGATATTACTTTTCAAATTTACCCTTATATGATAACTATTTCCCTAAATATTTTCTTCAAATTCCTCGTAGTTAGACGGCCGTGGAGTGAGTCCTTTGGAACCAAAAACAGCTTCTCCGGGACCGAAGTTAGAGTTCCGACCACCACCACCACCACCAGCCATCATCGAGTAAAAATCACTATGGTTAAAGCTCGAGCCACGAGGTCGAGGCGCAGAGCCGTGCTCACCTTGAAATAAAAAAGGCATTCGCCTAGGGCCCCTTAATAATGTAATTTTTTTAGGGTCCCTAAACTCTAATTTTTTTTTGTATCTAGTAAATATTAATTAGATTTTTACCAGATTTCAGATCATTTTTTGTTTGAAACTTTTTTTTGTTATAATCTGTTTTAGTTAAAATCCTAGAAACTTTAATTATTTTTTTTTAAAATCATCAACTTCTAAGTTCTAACCGATGCAAATTAGGATGATTTGATGAAAAAATCACTTATCTATTATTATCTGGTTATATATATATATATATATATATACATATTATTTTTTTTGTATCATTTTCTGAATATAAGTAAATGTAAAAATATGTAAAAGTATTATATAGTAACTAAGTTTTAGAGACTTTAATATTCTTAAAAGTATCATCATTTTAACACACAATTTTAACCTTCATTTTTATGTTACTAATTTAATATTTTACATCACATTTTTATACACATTTTATATACTATGATAATTTGGCAAAAATTATTAAAGAACCAAAATAAATTAATCAAAAATTTTATATTCTAAACTTTGTGTATCATTTTTTATTTTCTAATTTTTAATCCATATGGAAAAATAAGTTATTTTGAATTATTTTATTTTAAATATAATACACATAAAATTATATAAACAAAAAATATAATTTCGCCTAAGGGCCCTGTATCTTTTGGCACGGCACTGTCGAGGCGTTGGGTTTCTAGAGCTCTGAAGCGAATAAATCTCAGCGTTGGTGAGATTGGACGGCCGAGGAGTCGCTGACAAGCCCTGAGACCTTGTCGAGAATATATCAGATCTCGAGGCGTTAGAACGACGAACAGTGACATGAAGCTTCCCATCTTCTTTAGTCTGAGCTTCAGTCTCAAGCGGCTGCCGACCATCCAACGACATAATGTCTGAATCAACATGGTTCGAGACAATAGAACCAGCTGTGTAGGGAAACTGCTCGGGGATCAAGAATTTTGCGCCGCGGTGCTCGAATAAGAAGAGCATGAGAGTGTACCATATGATACACTGAAGTACAACGATTTGGACCATGAGTTCGCCGGAGGACTCGCCGTACATGCCTTTGGGGAGCGGTATCCCCATGACTAGAGTGTTGGGGAGAGTGGTTAGCGAGAAGATGGTGATGGTTGGTCCAGTCCAAGGAGCCGTTGGGGCAGAGTTTGCACCAGAGGAAGAGGAGGGAGAGGAGGATGAGTTTCTGGAGGGAGTCTGCGGCGAGGAAGCGGAGGTTCATGGCGTAAGGGTTGTTAGCGGCGATGAAGTGGAATGAAAGGAGAGGGACGGCGAAAAGAGCGACGAAACGGTTGATGCCGGAGCATTGAGTTGGTGTGAAGATTTTCCACCATTTGACGGAGCCGTATGCGAGTATCATGGCTACGTATAATGGAACCATCGCCGTCATGACGTGGTAGAAGTCCGTCGCCGTTATCATCTTGTTATCTGAGAGAGAGAGTGAGGAGAGGGGAAGACGAAGGTGTGTCTAGTTTTTGAGAGACGTGGTGGAGAGGGAAAAAAGAGTAAAGTGAATCATGAGAATAGATCAAATTTTTATATTCCTTTTGTTTTAGATGATGTATAATGAATATTCTTTCTTTTTCTTTTGTAGTGTGTATTGAATATTCTTTCTTTTTCTTTTGTAGTGTGTTGATAGTTTTATTGGGTGATATTGGCTTTCAAAAGAAAAATACTAAAAAAATTAAGATTTTAATTTTGTTTGGAAAGTCTTTCTATCATAACCAGAAAACATACAAGTTTCAATCCAAAGTTTTCATTGTTTAAATTAGCTTGCATGAGAAAAACATTAGTTGCTTAGTTTATAGAACGCAAATAATATTCCCAAACAAATTATGGGGTGATGCTGTATAAATATAAGTAGATAAAGAAAGGGCAAATCTCCAAAATAGCACATTTCTAAGTTCATATCACAAAAATAGCATTCAAAAACTAAAATGACCAAAATAACATTTTATCTTCTGAAAATTTTAATTTTTTTATTTTTCAAAATTTAAAATTTTATCCTCAAAACCTCATTTCTCAACTCTAAACCCTAAACCCTAAACCATAAATCCTAAACCCCACCCTTTAACTCTAAATCCTAAATTTGTGACTTTTGATAAAACATTAAGTGCTATTTTTGTGACTTTTGACCTTGAGTGCTAGTTTGGGAACAAAAACTTGATTTAGTGCTATTTTTATCTTTTTCTCGTGAAGAAATGTCTAGCTAACCGTTTTATTTCAAAATAAATATTTTTTGTCAACACACTGTAATCAACTATACAACTAGTTTCTTCGAAAGTCACTATGTAATACGCTTCCCGTGCAAAGTGGAAAATAATGTATTTCATATGTAAATTTAAGCTTCATGCGTCTGTGCTTTAACACGCTTGGCTAAAGCAAGCATTCTGTTAAAAAAAAAAAAAAAAAAAAAAAAAAAAAAAAAAAAAAATCAAATAATCCCAATACTAACCGGATGATGCCAATGAAGATACGTGTTTGATATGAAATGTTTTTAGCCTTTTTGACACAGAAAAAGACAAAAATAGCACTAAATCAAGTTTTTGTTCCCAAACTAGCACTCAAGGTCAAAAGTCACAAAAATAGCACTTAATGTTTTATCAAAAGTCACAAATTTAGGGTTTAGAGTTAAAGGGTGG
>NC_027753.1:27832336-27844794 GCF_000695525.1 Brassica oleracea var. oleracea
GTTTAGGGTTTAGGGTTTAGGGTTTAGAGTTGAGAAATGAGGTTTTGGGGATAAGATTTCAAATTTTGAAAAATAAAAAATTTAAAATTTTCAAAGGATAAACTTAGAAAGGTGCTATTTTGGTCATTTTAATTTTGGAGTGCTATTTTTGTGATATAAACTTAGAAAGATGCTATTTTGGAGATTTGCCTTTTTTGACAAATACAAATAGATGATCTTTTAATGACATAAATTTAAAGGTAAAACTTGACTGATCTTATATGAATCCACATTCATATAATTACACTTTTATTAATATCTAAATGCATAACATGTAAATACACATATAATACAATTTCCAAAAATATAACTTAGATTTGGACTTCTAAACACAATAGTAATTTATAGCCAAATCAACATACATTGATTTAAAATTTAGATTACAAGTTGGACGTCAGTGTAAATGCTTATAAGTTAATCTACGAATAATATACATTAGATACTAGATGATAACTTGCACGCATGCGTGGGGTGAATTTTGTTATACTAATGTTTGTACATTAAATAGTTTTAACATTTTGCAACACTACAATCTTCATCGATTGTAAAATGACGAATACAAATATTGGTCTTTTAAATGTATCATCGTTGTTGGAGAGTTAACGTATTACAACTCATTTTAATTATTTTTAAGACTTCATTTGTACAAAAGAAAATTAAGTTTTGCCGCTGACACAGATCACAAAACTCAGATAGGGCAACATCTCGATTTTTTTACTATTGATTTTTCATAAGTGATTTCATTTTCTACCTCTATAAAATTGTGTTTTTGTTCTCATTTTTGCTTCACTTATATGAGTTTGTTTTTTTAACTTCTTCTATGAATTGGTGAATTACATAAGTGTTAATTTAAAAAGATAGAAATCTGTAAAAATTAGTTTCATTCCAAATACATATCTAAAAATCAAATTTTTGAAGAAAATCACTGGCAAACTCTATTCACATGTTAGTGTTCAAATCTAATATATCAAGCTTTTATATAATATAAGTGTAGACTTAAAATATAAATGTATGTCCAGTATATAAATCATCTAATTCTAGAACAACACAATCAATTATTTATTTTATTAACCTATGCTTTTGATGTTTAGTTACTTAGAGTATACCAATAAAAAAAAAATATTTTAGCATTCTAGTATATGTAAACTATGTATAAAGTTGGAACTGATTGATTTATTAAATGATAAACCATAAAACTTATAATAAATCGTTCAAAACTTTTATACTTAGAATTAAAATAACTAGATAGGGTATTAGGGAGATACATATATTAGACAAATGATCAAATCTTTAATTCTTTGAACAAATCAAAAGGAGGTGATTAGAATCTTGTCATGATATTTCATTAAAATCTCTTTGTGAAAAAAATCAAGACTAAAATATTTAATCTGAATGAAATAATATATATATATATATAACATTAAAAATCACTTTGATTTGAAGAATTGTATTTTTGGGATTGTCAAAATCAAATAATATATTAAAAACCACACATTTAAAAAATAATTTGTATTCATTAAAGTATATACATTAGAATAAGCACATAAATCAAAATCAATACGTTTTGTTTATTTACAATCATGTTTTTGGTAAATAAATCAAAACAATGATTTTATTTCTATGCTATATATTTAAACTTTAGTGATATTTACATAGATATATATAGTATATTTTTAATATAAATATTAATTATTGACACTTCCTACTCATATGATTTTATTAACAATTGTATATTTGCTGCAAGAAAAAATTAAATCGTAAATCACAAAACTTTTAATGTAGGATTTATCAATACAAATTTCAAAATTAAAATATTAAGATCTCAATAATTTTTCAAAACTACCTTCAACCTTTTTTTTAACTATCACCAACCTGAATCATATTTTCCAAACAAAAAAAACATGAATCATGCAAAACGAATTGGAAAGTATTAAACTGAGAAGAAAAAGTTGAAACTGAATAAAGGGGAAACATAAACTTGTATAGATTTTTTGGTATACTCACACACACACAAAAATATGATGAAGAAGAATAAGAAACGACATTAAGAGAGAAAAAAACAAAGAAGAAACGATATGACATATATAAAAGAGAGATGGAATTAATTGCTTGCAAGTTATATATAAAGTTCAAACTCATGATTTAAATCATGTCAAGTTCGGAAGTTACTTTTCTTTGGGAGTAGTTTGGAAGTTAATTTGAACTTGATATGAGAAAATTTAGGGATTTGGATTTCTTTTGTCCAAGGATAAATCAATTTTCATTTTTTATTAATAACATTTTTATATATGCCACGTGTCAGATTCTGATTCTTCAGGCAACTTGCGCTTTAGTATATATAAAAGAATTGTTGAAAATATTGATTCAAAGATCTTTATATATGAAGCCCAACAGAAAGATAAATGGCTAGTTAAAATAAAATAAGATGTTTTGGGATTTTGTCCATCATTTTCCTATGCAATCGACAATTTGGATATGATAGACTCATAAGTTGATAAAAAGACTCATAAACAGATTTCAGTTATGCTATAAGAAAACATATTTCAAAATAATTTAACAATAACAAACGGATTTGTAAATACACAATTTGTAAACACTCAAGTATTGTTGCCTCAGTCGATGAAGCTCTGAACTTTTCTTTGTTGTAGAACTAATTAAAATTTGAAACATGAGTATGCATAAGTACTATCTTCAACCTTTTTTAACTATCATCAACTTGAATCATATTTTTACAAAAAAAAAAACTGAATCATGCAAAACGAATTTGAAAGTATTAAATTGAGAAGAAAAAGTTGAATCTGAATAGGCAAGGTCCCGTAGCTCAGTTGGTTAGAGCGTTGGTCTTATGAGCCGAAAGTCGCGGGTTCGAACCCCGCCGGGACCATACTTGGGGTAATATTTGCCTTTGAAATTTTAAAATATTTAGTTATAAGAGACAGATAGTTTCAGTTTTTAAACTTTCTATTCTTTGATTCTTTAAACAATAGAAAAAAGATGCACTTGATGTACTAAAAGATTTGATTGAATAAAATTTAACATTCATTCAAAAAAGAATCTAAAAAAGAATCTGAATAAAGGGGAAACATAAACTTGTGTAGATTTTTTTGCAATACTCACATACAAGAAAAAAAAGATGAAGATGAAAAAGAAGAAACAACATTAAGAGAAGAAAAAAAACGAAGAAGAAACAATATGACATAAAAGAGACAGGGAATTAATTGATTTCAAGTTATATAAAAAGTTCAAACTCGTGACTGAAATCATGTCAAGTTTGGAAGTTTTTTTTTTTTTTTTTTGCAGTAGTTGGAAGTTAATTTGAACGTGATATGAGAAAGTTAAGAGATTTGGATTTATTTTGCCACAGTAAAAATTGATTTTGATTTTCTTATTAATAACTTTAAAAAAATATATATATATCATGTGTCAGATTCGTCGTACAAATTTCGCTTTAGTATATAAAGGATTCCAAATTTTCGCTTTAGTATACAAAGGATTCCCAAACCGAACAATCATCTTCGAAGGCCTCGTATTAATATAATGGGCTAAACCCATTGAAGGAATAAAGCCCCAATAAGGTAGTTTCACAACCTTTCAGAATCAGGGAGATCAATCCAGTCCACTGAAGCTCGACTTCAACTTCACCACGTTCAACGTCGACGCCGCGTTTGACGCGAATAGAAAAATGATTTTATATATATATTTTTTTTACATACATCTATGTTATTAAACTAAAAATACTTTTAAAAATTGTTTGGAAACATAGATAATAATATAAAAAAAATATAATATTTTTTAAAAACATGGATAACAGTATATTAAGAAAAAAAAGTAATAGGCTTATGTTATTAATAAAAATTAGAAATCCTTTGTATTATGAAAAACTATATATTTGGCCCAACTTTAAAATACGAAAATATCTTAATCTAAGTACCTAAAAACATCTTTTGTCTAAAATAATCATATTTCAAATCAACATAGTAATTTAAAATTGATTTATATCAAAAATTGATTCAAAAATATACATATATTCAAAAATTGATTTTTACTAAAATAATTTTCAATAACCATTATAAAAAAAATTCAATATATATATAATAAAATACAATACAAAGCCACCAACTGAAATTATGGTCTTTATATTTCACATTAAGTTTAAAAATATAATATATATGATTATTTATATGTTGGTACGTATAAAATACTACTAACTATATGATTACTTATGTGATGGTACGTATAAAATACGATTAATTATATGATGACACATATATGATATATAATAGTGACATGAAAATAAATAGTAACATATTTTTGAAAAAATACCCCGCACGGGTCAAAATCTAGTATATGTTAAACTGCAAAAATCCAGATTTTTTATTTAATCCTATAGCATTAGAATTTAGAATAAATCAATTAAAACCAGGTAACAAAATCCATGATATTTAGAAACAAATAATACAATTCTGACTTTCCTCTATTTATAAGACGCTCAAAGAAACAACAAGACAAGATACACAAAAAATATGGAGATTTGCAAATTTCTTACCTGGATATTCTTGGCCATTGTCGTTCTCTACTCCGTCCAGGCGACAGCACAAGGAGGCCGCGATCCTCAATTGACGTCTTGCATGGAAAAACTTATGTCGTGTCAGCCGTACATACACGCGGTAAACCCGCCGCCTCCACCGTCGTGTTGCGGGCCAATGAAAGAGATCGTGGTGAACAACGCGCCGTGTCTATGCGCCGTTTTCAACAACCCGGCGATACTCAAAACACTAAACCTCACCAAAGAAAACGCTCTTGATCTTCCTAAAGCATGTGGAGCTAATCCTGACATCTCACTCTGCTCCAAAACCGCTTGTAAGTTTTTATTTCTCAGTGAATGTCTCGTCAATATATGTATTCATTATTTAATTTAATCAAACATCGTAAAGTAAATGACGATGTTTTATTCATTCCTTACCAACAATGAAGCTTCGCCGCCTACTGCGCCGCCGGGACCAACCAGCGGTACGTATAATGCACTCATATCAAAATGCAGTTAGATTTATAGACAAATATATAAATTAAACATTACAAAAACTCGCATATTTGACGCTTAATATGAACCGATAGGTCCGATACATTAATGTTTTGGAGTTAAAACAATTTGAATCTTCTAAAGGATTAGAGTTGATTAATTCAGTTTGTCTTACTGAAGTTAATCGATGTGACCTTCTTACTCAACAGGATGCTCTTCCGTTCAAGCTGTCAGCAACATTGGACTTAGCTTTCTGCTTGCTTTTGTGGCAAGAATCTTATATTGATTATTTCATATGTCAGTTTTTTGTCATCATTTTATATATTTGGCTCTATGTATTGTTAATGTTTCATCTTTATACATGTTTACATTGTTGAATTCTCAATTTCGGTTCTATTTTGGATTTTCTATAAATAGGTTGGATAATATTTCATTAGTCCAATACAACCTGAGACATATTTTTATGTTTTAACCAAAATTAATAGTTTTAAAATGAGGAGAATTTTAGAGATATTTTTAACATTGGTCAAATCGTCAATTATCATCAACAATTTCATATATATTATATATGATGATCAAATACATGTAACATATACAATAATGATGAACAACTTCACGAAGAACAATTCCACGATGTAACTCTTTTTGTAATATTTTGATCGATTGATGATTCTGCATGTACGACATCTTTGATAGATATACTTTCTTCGCAGCGCACAAGCACAACAAACAGCTTTTCCGCAACATTCTTGAATTTCCGATAAGCATTGATTATATAATTTGCAAAAAAATTGCATCTTCTGGAAAACTTTATACCTGATGCAGAAGTATTTAAATCTTAACCACTGGGTCGGTGCTTCCACAACGAAAATGTAAGGCCCCGATCCAACTGCTTAAGCCGCGGTCGATACCTCACGTCGCTCGGTCTATACACTGACCGAACCTCTCAAAATTTCGCGCTTTATTATAATGTCGCCCATAAGGCGATGCTAACTTAGACCTTAGCTTAAGACTACCTTAGTCATTCCTTAGCTTAGATCATTTCAACTTATGCACATCGGAATAATATCTACTTAATCATTGGTCTAAAACCAATATAATACTTGTCTGGTCGAATCACCTCAGCTAATGGTTAGTATACTCAACTATCAGCTAGCTCCAAGGTCGATCCTGAACCCAAATCAAGTCATACAAATCCGAGGTTCCATTCCCCTAACCATTCTATCTAGATCTATGCAACATTGCTAGATCATACCTTTGCTACATCTACGGAGCTTGTTAGCTCATTGTCCCAGCTGACTTAGCTGTCTAGCTAGCTCATCCAGCTAGCTGAGCTGAACCACTTCACTTAAGGTTTCATCTACATTCTTCCAGCTGATATAGCTGCGAGGTAGCTTTGCCCAGCTCCCCGTCTACTCGTACAGCTCTCTTATACCTGCATAAACTCTTCCCTTTGCTACTTAGTCATTCAGCCAACCATCCCCACAGACCAAATACCTTTGGGAAGTCTTCAGCTACAGAAACGACCTCAAGCAAACATGCTCCAAAAATTAATTAAAATTCATGAAAACTCCTGATAAATCCCAACTAAGAGATTTCCATAATCAGAATCCAATGAATCGACTCGGGTCATATGGATCGTGATCATGAACAGCCCGGCTAAGCCAAGGACTTCATTCCTGAACCGGCCCAAGGCCTTAGTTTAGTGCCTCCATGTCTTATGCGTATGCTCCCATGGAGCCAAGTCCTCTCATGGACTAATAATGCCCATCAGATCCTAAGTCAATCAACCAACCACCCCACATGACTCAAAACTGATGAGTCTTCACACTTACTTAACCGGCCATGGGACCATGTCCCAATGAACCCGATCAATCTTGCTCTTACAACCGGTGCATTCTTTGATCAATCAGATCAGACATTTGGATCCATCACCTATGGATCAGGTCGTCCATCCTTACCCAAGACCAGATAACACACGGCCTTCCTTGGATAAACACACCCGGCCTCATACTTGTGGTCCATACCACTTACTACTGGCCCAACTCACCTCCATGGCTTGCTGCTGGTTCCAAACGAATTGGACCTTGCACTCCACATGGTTCCTCATGTACTAGGACCCCCATGTGTCTCCTCCATGAGGCGGATGATTGATTCACACCATGATCACAACCAACACACACCATGACCCACCATGGATCACTATCCAATGAGTGGCCTCTAACTTCCATCTCATATGGATGAGTTAGATCAACTAAGATCCGTCCTTCTCTCAGGGTCCTGGATCCTTAGTTTACATCACAACATATGGTCTTCAAGGGGCGTGCCATACTTGGCCCTAACCGCACCACAAGAGACAGAAATATGAACTGGTAAGTAATTATAAAATCAGTTACCTTATACATGATCTGTCTAAATCATGTGCCTTCTTTATCCTTCATGTGAACGGCCATGATCCTCCAACCCACGCCTTTATAACGCCCTTATCATATACTTCCAGTACTGATAAGATCCATACAAGGGTCGCTCATCTCTTCCCTTGAACTCCCATGAAACCAGTTTCTACATTGCATCCACCTTTGAGGCTGTTCATGCCATTGAGAGTGAAGTCCGGCCTTCTCCATTCTCTCCTGCATATTTACGTGTGTTACCAAGACACAGAGGAAGCCTAGGACGTGTTCATCCATGATCAAACACTACCCAAGGGTCGTGCATCACTTCCCCCTCCAGTGCCCATGAAACTACCTTTCTACACACATCTGCCTTCAAGGCTGTCTCAACCATTGGAAGTGCATTCCGGCCCTCCAACTCCTCTCCTGGCTACTTGTGTTTATTGTATGGATGTAGAGGAAGCCTAGGGCGTGGAAAACAATAATCAAAACTCATCAGAGGGTCGTTCTCAACTCCCCTCTTGATTGCCCTCAAAACTGCCTCTTTGCTGCCTTTGAATGCATCTTGGTATTGGATTGTTGAATTCGACCATCTCTCTGTTTTTTTCTGGTTTTCTTTGTGTTTCAGGGTGTAGGAGGAAGCCCTGGCGTGCGTGCAAAGGCACGGACTTGCCTTCTTTATATAGGAGAAGGGGTGGTTACTTCTTAACCATTGCATCCCTTCGGTATCAATTCTGGCCATTGATTTAATCAATGGACCAGATCACACACATTCGCCTAGGGCAGTTACCACACACCCTGGAACTATCAAACCACTCCTGGACATGTCCAAAACAAGCCCACACGGATTGCCCATGTCCATGGCCTGACCAGAAGAACCCACCGGCACATAGCCATCCTTGGCCAACCAACCGGCCCGGTAACCGCCCAGACCTATCCCACTGGTCCAAGACATGAACGCTCAGTCTAGCTGAGTTGAGGTGATCCCCATTTGTCCCAGCTGACTGAGCTAGTAGTCCAGCTGCTGGAGCTGACCTACACTTCAGTGAGCTACACCGAGCTGCACTACACTTCACCTAGCTGGTCGAGCTTGCTTACCGCATCGCCTGTAACATCCGCGATCCTAGATATGGATTGTCGGGATGGCCATGGTTCGAAGAAACGAACCAGCCAGTCTTAAGACAAAAAGGCAAGCGTTCCATGGCCGAGATAGAAGGTTAAGAACATAAGGAAACTTAGACTTAACCTTATACAAGTCCAGAGTCAGCTAGGACGAGTAAGACGGTAGCTGGACGAAGTGAACGAGTAGCTCGACCAGCTCAACAAAGCTAGGTTAAGCTCACTCCAGCTCGACCACTACTAAGTCAGCTCCACTAGCTGGACTACTTGCTCACTCAGCTGAGGCAGCTGGGAGTCAGCTCATCTCAGCTTGGCGGACTGTTTGGGTTTCGGGCCGATGGTCCAGGTCCGGGTCAGTGGCGGGCCGTGTGGTCTGGTCATGGGGCCATGGACTGATTGGGTCTTTGGACAAGACCATGGGCTAAGTACAAAAGGCTTGGGGAGTGGTTTGGGCTTATGACCGACCACAAACCCAATCAGAATAAGCGATGGGATGCAAATGGCCAAAAGGGCACAACCCTTGGCCGATGGTGCCCATCCGCTAGCAAGTCATGCATGTTCGTGGGGCAAGACTTACCCCCTCGGTTTCTATAAATAAGGGGCCCTCTCTATCGATTTCAATCATCCATTCCAGAGTACTTTTACTCAGAGAAATCGTACATAGAGAAATAAAGAGAGAGAGAGAGAGAGAGTTCCGGCCAAAAGAAAGGCCGAGTGTGGTGGTGATTGTTTCCGGCGACTCTGATCTTTTAGGAACTAACCTCCGATCAAGATGGGAGACCAAGACAAGGAGAAGAACGTGGAGAACCCAGAGGTGGTTCAGAAGGTATGTGATGGGCCGTTGCTCCATCAGACCGAACAGACGGTACATGCGATTGCACAGCGGCTCTGTCGGTTCCTAAGTCCCATCCGGCTTCCCTTACTTGTTTTCTATCCGATCTCTTTCTGTTCTGTCTGGTATACACTAAAGGTTGTGTTGGTTCAGTCCAAGGGACACGTCCCTAGACTTGGCCGATCAAAACTTAACCACTAGCCTAGACATGGGTCGGCTAAGCGGATGGTTCGAATCGCACCTATGACTGGGCGGTTAGATCAAACGGTTGGGCATGCCTCCAAAAGGCATGAGTTGCCAAAGGTCACGAGTTACCAAAGGTTGTGAGTTGCCAAAGGGTGTAAGTAACCAAAAGGTATGAGTTACCAAAGGTTACGAACATCAAGAGGTACGAGGACCAAGAGGTACCAATGACCGAAGGGGTGCATGTTCCAAACGGTGTATGTTGATGCAGGTTCTGTCCGATCCTTAGGGATCAGTCCATGTCTTGTCTGTTTAAGACAAGTACACAGTTTGTCTAAGCCAGGGTATGAGTCACAAGGTCTGGTCGGTTTCTTAGCCTACCGGATTGGGGTTGAGACTTACTCGGCCGTTGGATCCAGGCCCAAGGCCGGATCAGGTAAGGAAGTTTGTTGGGCCATTGAGCCAGACTTCATTTGGGCTGGTCAAACCTAGATTATATCCGGATAGGCGGATTGGTCTTTGGGGAGATCCGGATCTGTTCGTGTGTTCTGTTTATCTATTCTGGACTGTCTATCTGATTCTAAGTCAAGGGGTGGTTGGTTGAATGACTTAGGATACAGTAGGCATGTTCATATTTTTTTATAATTATATTGATTGAGGTTTATCTAAGTTCTAGGAACCAAGCCAAGCATTGTAGAATCAATCCGTTCTACCTTCGGTTATGATTAATGCTTATCTGGTTATGGTTTCAGGAACTAAGGACGGTTCTGGTCAAGCCAAGGAGCTGTGAAGGCTCGGTCAGTGAGAGGCTGTGTAACGTGTGGTTAGATGATGCTAGGGACGAACTAGTTATTGTCTATGAAACTGTGAACAAGTTGTGTATCGGATCTCATGTTTCTAAGTAATACAAGTTTAACACATTTATATTCCGCTGTGCTATTTGTTCAATTGTTTATGAACATCATATTCGAATATGACTTAGTAAATAAAAGACTTAAAAGGAATCAAACAAGCAAAGAAATTTATAAAGTAGCATTCGGATCCAGTTTGGTCGAGAGGCCGGATTCAGGTGTTAATACACTGCGGCTAGCTTGCTTCCTTTATCTTCTCCAATCCTTCTAAGTCCCTTAGTCTATTTTCTGGCCTAAACTTAGTTTTTCCATGAAACCATTCTGATCATTCACTTCATCGAGCTTCACCCGAACCTCGTCCAGCTACCGGCTCGCTTGTCCAGCTCCTTTGAGCTTGCCTCTGCCCTATTTTGGTTAAGTTCCAGCTATCGGATTCCTTTAACCACGTTTTGGACCATGACACGCTTGTCTTTAGGTCGTATGACCTAGCTGGGCGTCTCCTCGCACCATGGTCCATCCAGACGATCCTACCTAGGATCGGGGATGCTACAAGTCTCCCCCACTTGCGATGTATTCGTCCTCGAATCCAGTGGTGTTAACCTCTTGTCTCATGACAAAGGTTCCAACCTTTCCTTAGCATCCGGAACATGGAGCATGCTCGATTAGTTCTTCCTAACCAATTCATTGCATCTCCCGCTATGTTCCTTCTCATTGATCACGTCTTGATCATCATATATACAAGTCTCCCCCACTTCATAGAGACTTACCCCAAAATCTTATCAAGTGGTCCATCAAGCACCCATACAAAGACATGACTTGTGTCACTGACCCAACTCTCCAGGTTGCGGTCCTTGTAGACACCAAGTCCATATCTTTCTTTAGAATGTCGTCTGCTCTAGACTTCATTCTTCTTTTTTTTCGGATCTTAGTCTATGACTAGATCAAACTCAGTCCCTAGGAACATACTGCGTACTCAAGTCTTAGTAGATTAAACCAATCTCCAAGCCACTCAATGCACCAGCCAAGTCCTAGCGAACATGTTCTAATCTTTAGGCTGCTCACTCTACCATGAGTCCTAACAGAATGTTCTATTTCCTTAAGTCCTTCCCGGACACTAAGGTTTATGATTCCAGCCACCAATTACTGGATCATTCCTTAACCAGCCACAGCCTTTCCCAGCTTGGCCATACTGCGATCTTAGTCCCTACAAGACTAAACCGCCACACACTTGACATCTGTCCATTACTGGACTTTGTCATAATTCGATCATGGTCCTTTCATGGACTCGATCATATTCCGGTCATGGTCCACTCAGGGACTCAGCCGTTTCAACCCGACCATAGGCCCATCTCCGAATAGGTCGTTTCCTGATCCTCATCCCTTACTGGACTTGATCATATTGCAGTTATATTCCTCTCAAAGACTCAACCGTCTCACTCCAACCATAGTTCCATCTCCGACTTGGTTATGCTGCGACCCATGTCCTTTCCTGGACGGGGTCGACTTCAGCTCGGCCATCTCGGCAGGAGCTATGCGATATGGACTTTTAGACATTGGGGCCGTCCCTGGTTCCGGTTCTGCTAGGAACGGGCCAGCCCTACCAGGGGAATTCCCTGTAGTGCCCGAAACACATCCTCGAACTCACTAACCAGCGGAATCCCGTCCGGGTCACCAGCCCCTTCAACCTCCTTAGTGGCGATTGTGGCCAATAAGCCTCACAACCCTTCTCGAGCATCCTTTCCACTTCGATTGCTGATATCACTAAGCATCCAGAGGTCGGACGAATACCTTGGAACCTGATCGGGGGTCTACACCCACTTTCAAACTGCACCCTTCCTCTGTGACAGTCCAGAGTGGCCCGATTCTTTCCAAACCAGTCCATGCCTAATATCACCTCGTGACTCTTTAGGCGGACACAACCAGATCATAGTCCATCCTGACTAGATCCCATTTGGACTCGTCCGAGTAAGCCAACCCTGGTCCTTCTCTGGACTCGATTGCATACCGAACCTGGTCCACTCCCC
>NC_027753.1:27846522-27851473 GCF_000695525.1 Brassica oleracea var. oleracea
TTTGATCACACATTTGGAAAATGTCCCATACCATTCTCCAAAGTGTCACACTTCTGTGAACGTCCCATACCATTCACAAGAGTTTTTAAAATATACCTCAATCCTCATCATACTAAGATACATAACATCATGTTCTTTCCGTGGTCCAATTCCTCTTGGAATTGATCCATTCCATTCAACTTGATCTTAAGGAATCCTACCTTGACTTATAATGAGTCCAAGCTGATCCATCTGATCACAAGCTCACTCATGTACTAGCCATGTAGCGTCTCCCTTAGACCAACATAAACACTGCATATGCTCACTTGTTTTGAACGGCCACCAAGGGATAACATTTACCTCCAAGAGAGTGATGCACGTTTCTTTCAACCTAAGCCACTCTCTGGTCCATGTTACTTCCCTTGTCCAGGTCGTCCATACAAAGATCTTTCATTGCGTCCATCGTCCAATCCGTCTATTACTTCCAAATAACTAGATAACTAACCTTTCTGTTTTCAGGGTCTTGCCCTTGGAGAGTGCATCTTGGCTAAGCCGGATCATCTTGGAACTTCCCCATTCACAAGCATGAAACCCAATCTTACCTCAACTCTCTCTTGTCTCACCACAGCTAAGGTTCCAAGTCATCTCAGTTTTCAGAAATAATTTCGGTTTGAAACTCAACATCTTTGAGCACTGTCCTTAACAGGATGAAGCATGCTATGATACCAACTTGTAAGGCCCCGACCCGGCTGCCTAAGCCGCGGTCGATACCTCACATCGCTCGGTCCATACACTGACCAAACCTCTCAAAATTTCGCGCTTTATTATAATGTCGCCCATAAGGCGAGGCTAACTTAGACCTTAGCTTAAGACTACCTTAGCATTCCTTAGCTTAGATCATTTAAACTTATGCACAGTGTAATAATATCTACTTAATCATTGGTCTAAAACCAATATAATACTTGTCTGGTTGAATCACCTCAGCTAATGGTTAGTATACTCAACTACCAGCTAGCTCCAAGATCGATCCTGAACCCAAATCAAGTCATACAAATCCGAGGTTCCATTCCCCTAACCATTCTATCTAGATCTATGCAACATTGCTAGATCATACCTTTGCTACATCTACGGAGCTTGTTAGCTCATTGTCCCAGCTGACTTAGCTGTCTAGCTAGCTCATCCAGCTAGCTGAGCTGAACCACTTCACTTGAGGTTCCATCTACTTTATTCCAGCTGATAGAGCTGCGAGGTAGCTTTGCCCAGCTCCCCGTCTACTCGTAAAGCTCTCTTATACCTACATAAACTCTTCCCTTTGGTACTTAGTCATTCAGCCAACCATCCCCACAGACCAAGTACCTTTGGGAAGTCTTCAGCTACAGAAACGACCTCAAGCAAACATGCTCAAAAAATTAATTAAAATTTATGAAAGCTCCTGATAAATCCCAACTAAGAGATTCCCATAATCAGAATCCAATGAATCGACTCGGATCATATGGATCCTGATCATGAACATTCCGGCTAAGCCAAGGGCTTCATTCCTGAACCGGCCCAAGGCCTTAGTTCAGTGCCTCCATGTCTTAAGCGTATGATCCCCTGGAGACAAGTCCTCTCATGGACTAATAATGCCCATCAGATCCTAAGTCAATCAACCAACCACCCCACATGACTTAGAACTGATGAGTCTTCACACACTTTGAACCAACACACACCATGACCCACCATGGATCACTATCCAATGAGTGGCCTTTAACTTCCATCCCATATGGATGAGTTAGATCAACTAAGATCCATCCTTCTCTCAGGGTCCTGGATCCTTAGTTTACATCACAACATATGATCTTCAAGGGGCGTGCCATACTTGGCCCTAACCGCACCACAAGAGACAGAAATATGAACTGGAAAGTAATTATAAAATCGGTTACCTTATACATGATCTGTCTAGATCATGTGCCTTCTTTATCCTACATGTGAACGGCCATGATCTTCTAACCCACGCATTTATCAAGCCTTTATCATATAATTCCAGTAATGATAAGATCCATACAAGGATCGCTCATCTCTTCCCTTGAACTCCCATGAAACCAGTTTCTACACTGCATCCACCTTTGAGGCTGTTCATGCCATTGAGAATGAAGTCCGGCCTTCTCCCTTCTCTCCTGGATATTTGTGTGTGTTCCCAAGACACAGAGGAAGCCTAGGATATGTTCATCCATGATCAAACACTACCCAAGGGTCGTGCATCACTTCCCCCTTCAGTGCCCATGAAACTGCCTTTCTACACACATCTGCCTTCAATGCTGTCTCAACCATTGGAAGTGCATTCCGGCCCTCCAACTCCTCTCCTGGCTACTTTAGTGTATTGTATGGATGTAGAGTAAGCATAGGGCGTGACAAACAATAATCAAAATTCATCAGAGGGTCGTTCTCAACTCCCCTCTTGATTTCCCTCAAAATTGCCTCTTTATTGCCTTTGAATGCATTTTGGTATTGGATTGTTGAATCCGACCATCTCTCTGTTTTTCCCTGGTTTTTTTTGTGTTTCAGGGTGTAGGAGGAAGCCATGGCGTGCCTGCAAAGGCACAGAATTACCTTCTTTATATAGGAGAAGTGGTGGTTACTTCTTAACCATTGCATCCCTTCGGTATCAATTCTGGCCATTGATTTAATCAATGGACCAGATCACATCCATTCGCCTAGGGCAGTTACCACACGCCATGGAACTATCAAACCACTCCTGTACATGTCCAAAACAAGCCCACATAGATTGTCCATGCCCATGGCCTGACCAGAAGAACCCACCGGCCCATAGCCATCCTTGGCCAACCAACCGGCCCGGTAACAGCCCAGACCTATCCCACTGGTCCGAGACCTGAACGCTCAGTCTAGCTGAGTTGAGCTGATCCCCAGCTGTCCCATCTGACTGATCTAGTAGTCCAGCTGCTGGAGCTGACCTACACTTCAGTGAGCTACACCGAGCTGCACTACACTTCACCTAGCTGGTCGAGCTTGCTTACCGCATCGCCCAGCTGTTATACAATGCGTCCAGCTTGCTTCCTTTATCTTCTTCAATCCTTCAAAGTCCCTTGGTCTATTTCCAGACCTAGACTTAGTTTTCCCATGATCCATTCTGATCATTCACTTCATCGAGCTTCACTCGGACCTCGTCCAGCTACCAGCTCGCTTGTCTAGCTCCTTTGAGCTTGCCTCTGCCCTATTTTGGTTAAGTTCCAGCTATATGATTCCCTTAACCACGTTTTGGACCATGACACGCTTGTCTTTAGGTCGTATGACCTGACTGGGGCGTCTCCTCGCACCATGGTCCATCTAGACGATCCTATCTAGGATCGGGGATGCTACAGAAAATGGATTTGTTTTTTTATTGAATTGTGTCGGAACGAGTGGATGATAGAGCGTTGGAGGCATTCATTATCCGGAAATGCGAAGGATAATGTTGATTTGTTGATGTTGTTAAACAAGTAGCAAAAGAAATGATAAATTAGGTGAAGCTGATGCATATAACAAGATGAATTTCTATTGTTCTACAGCTTTAAGGGGGNGGGGGGGAATGGCTTATTCCCCTATGAACTTTGGTGTTTCAGCTTTTTCACACACGAACTTTTGGACCAAGCGAAAACCCCATGAATTACCATATTTTTTGAATCAGCTACACAGACTATTCATTTTAAACCAATTCCCCAAATTCATAAACGGAGTTATTAAGACGTTAACTGAGTTATGACGTGGTTAATTCGATTTAGTAATTCAATTAATTTTGGTTAAATAAAACAGAATACATCGTCGTTTTATTCTTTTTCTTCATCAATAATTGGAGAAAAAATTAAATTAGGATTCCCCGATTTCCATAGAGGAGAGAGTCGAGTGTTTGTGAAGAGATAAAGAGAGAGTCGAGTGTGAGAGACGAGTAGAGCAAAACGTGAATCTTGTTATCTAAAGACGTTATTTTCGATTGGGGGACTGTGAAGAGACAAAACTCGAGCTCTACCGTTGAGTCTTCATTTGACCTACTAAAACAAGTGAATATTTGAGAATTTCATAGAAGAGAAACAGTCACCTTACCTTATCCTCGAGTTTTGTCTCTTCACAATCCACCAATCGAAAATAACATCTTTAGATAACAAGACTTACATTTTGCTCTACTCGTCTCTCACACTCGACTCTCTCTTTACCTCTTCACAAACACTCGACTCTCTCCTCTATGGAAATCGGGGAACCCTAATTTAATTTTTTCCCCAATCATTGATGAAGAAGAAGCATAAAACGACTTCATATTCTGTTTTATTTCACCGAAATTAATTGACTTACTAAACTGGACTAGCCATGTCATAACTCAGTTAACGTCTTAATAACTCCGTTTACGAATTTGGGGGAATTGGTTTAAAATAAATAGTATGTGTAGTTGATTCAAGAAATAGAGTAATTCAGGGGGATTTTCACATGGTTCAAAAATCCGTGTGTGAAAAAACTGAAGCACCTAAGTTTATAGGGGAATCAGTCATTTTCCCACTTTAGAGGATATGGTGAAAGTTTCAAAAGAGCATATTAAGTTTAGTCTGGTTATTTGATTCATTGATTTGTTAGCCAGATAATTAGTTTAGATAGAGACTCACTCGAAATCCACTAATCTATATTATAATAGATGAGTTTTTGTTCACTCCTCAGCGCGCCACGTCAGCGTTTTGTGGGCTCCACTTTAAAAAAGTGTGAAAAAATGTTAAGTCCATGGCTCGAACCCGGGTTATTGAGATATAAACACCAACATTTATACCACTAAGCTAAATTATACTTTGTACATTGATGGTCGAACCTAATATATATTTATGAAGGTCGGAAGCTCTTGATTCTTCGGCTTCCTCTGAGGGTCGGGCCTACAAGTGCGTTATGGGTTTCATTTTTAAATGAGATTCATCACGTTATATGAAAAAATCTCAAGTTTGCAACAATTATAGTTTTC
>NC_027753.1:27851528-27852348 GCF_000695525.1 Brassica oleracea var. oleracea
GAGTTACAGAGTTGCGCCATGTGTCTGTTCGTAATCTATTTTTTCACAAGTGAACTCTTTATGTCCACATCTTAAATCGCTTGATCATAAATGTTCTTGATTTGTAGCCCCTATATAAACCCTGTATATATATAATTCCCATCTTTGATGAGTCCGATCTGCATCTCCACAAAACTCATTGATTCATCTTAGATTTAACCAACTTCTAGAAAATGTTTCTCTCTGCCTCTCCAATTCGTCAAACCGGTGTCCCGGCGTCCGTCACTCAACCTTCGAATCTCTCTGTCTTGGTCGTAGTAGTCAGAGCATAGCCTTTGGCTTCCTCGCTTCTGGGATTTCCTAAACTTCAAGAAATACAGGGAGTTTATGGGAATCACGGTTCTCTTCCTTGATGAAAAGGTAAGTTAATCTTCGATCTATAACACTTATTTAACATAATTGTTTTAATTTATTTCCTGATTCTTTGTTGAATAATATTATTTGTAGATTCTGTGATTCATGAGTTTACTCCCGTCGGACGTGCTAATCATTACATGCCATCTTTGAAAGCTGGTTACATTGTGAAAGTCGATCGTTTTGAGGTTTCTAGGTGCTCAAGCATGTACAAGATAACTGATCATCCATTCCTCGTTCGTTTCATCTCACTAACCATTATTGATGAAGTCATCACGGGTGCTCCTGAGATCAATCTTCAGTCAAGATTAGACTGTTCGACAATCTCCAAGTGATTGCGAACACAAACCTAGAACTCCCAGGTATATTATCATATTGCATCTGAGTTTATATTATGTTTTGATATCATAACTGATATTTAAACTCA
>NC_027753.1:27852386-27853028 GCF_000695525.1 Brassica oleracea var. oleracea
CTTTATATTACTGTCTATATTGTGCTAACATCAATAATCAAAAATATTTCATACCCAAGATTTGTGGTCGTCTATTTATCTCCCTTACTTATCAATCTAATTTTACACAAATCTTTATTTTATTGTTTAAAAGAAACCACAATAACCCAAACAATCAAAACACCAAAAACTAGAATCCCAAAAAAGACGAATCATTAATAATCACCTCTCTTCTTGTCTAATCTAACAAATAAACTTTAAAACAAATATACAAAATCAATCAACTCAACTAAAACTCAACGACACATATATTGAGCCAGCTAAACAAATATAAACTACACGGCCAAATATTTAACAATTTACAAACTTACTTTCACAGATGCTTACCAAAAAGACTAAGACGACAATCAAGATCAGTGAAATTACCTAAACAAAAAATCAGAGTAAGTTACAAACTCTGATAAATATAACTAACAATGATTTTTGTTTACATATTACCCATCAAATAAAAGAGAAACAAACACAGCCACACCAGGAGATACAAGAAACATTCCCAACAGACACAAAGGCGGCAACAACATCTCCACATGCTCACTCCTCTTGTCTTATAAAAATAGCTTACATGCTCAATGTCAACATGCCAACGCTATTATCTTATTATGA
>NC_027753.1:27853075-27857028 GCF_000695525.1 Brassica oleracea var. oleracea
TATAGTTATTTCTACAAGTCTTCATGTATTTGTTTTAAAGGTCCGGTAAAAGCAACAAGTTTAAAAATAAAAAAGCATATAACCAACATAATAAGAATAAAAAAAATTATTATTTAATACACACAACTTACACAACTAAACTTGAGAAAAAATATCCAGAAACAAAAGGTACTCTCAACAACTTTAATATAATTTATGTAATCTCAACAGTACAAGTAACAAATTAAAAAGACACACAAGCAATAAGTCTCAGTGACACAGCAAGCAACACCACGAACTATATCAATCACATTACTAACACAGTTTAGTCCTTCATGAGTAGAGAACAGTGCACTATAACAATAAAAAACTTAAAAAACAATGATCAACCCAAAACGCAAAATTCACAGCTACAATAACCCTAACAAATATTGAGATGAAACAAGAAATATGTCTACAAGCGCGGAGGCAGTTACCCTAGTTACTTTAATGGTTGGCTTCCTGCAATCTGTAATTGTGTATATAAAATGGATCACCAATCTATTTGTAGATCTTAAGACGAGAAAGAGTCAACGTAGCAGTTACATTTGTTCTTATTTATATATTCGGTTCACATTTTATCTAACCAACTCGAATGAAATGGTTTAGTATAAACCGAATGGAAAATACCAATTTGACCCTCAACAAATCAAGTTGAGCGTTTGCGATAGGATATTAGGATCCGAGGAAAAAGAAGAAGAAGAAGAAGAAAGGATGGCGAGTAGCTTAGGGATAGTCGCTGTTAATCCGTCGTGTTCTGGAGATCGCTTCTTAAGACCTAACTTCTCAGTCACCACTTGCTGCTGCTTCTCTTCGTCTGTCTGTTTACGTAGCTGGCGCGGACGAATCAATGTCGGAACCGTCGTGAATCCAGCTCCAAGACGCCACGACGTCGGGGGATTGTTAGTTTCTGGTTGTCTCTCTTCACCGGATTCGTCATCTCCACCGTCTTCTATCTCTGGTCCGAAGACGAAACTGTATGTTAGTGGTAAAGCTCCCTTCCCTTTTTTTCTCTCTCCCTCTGTCTTTTTTTTCCAATTTTCTTAGAATGTCTCTCTGTTTTTAATTCATCTCCAACTCATGAATGATAAGTGGAATTTATAAGTACATGACCTTTGTTGTAATGGGTGTTTATGGTTCTACTTTGTTGCTTTGACTCCTCGTTTGTATTTTGCTTTATGAGACTTGAACTCTCTAATGACAAGAGTTTGATGTTTTTTTTATTGGGAGACAGGGCTTTCTTTCCGTACAACTGAAGATAACTTAAGAAATGTTTTTGAACAATTTGGCAAGCTTACACTTGGTAACCCCCATAACCTCTCCCTTGTTTCACTTTCTGCCACATCTTATTTTAACTAGGTGTCTGTAGGATGATCAGGTAAGAGAATCTAAAATGTTTAACTCATGTTCCCCGTGTAGTTAACTTGGTGATGGATAAGGTAGCAAATAGACCAAGAGGATTTGCTTTCCTGAGGTATGAGACTGAGGAGGAGTCCATGAAAGCTATTCAAGGGATGCACGGAAAGGTAACTCTGCTCAACAATCACACGCACACACACGCTTGTGTTCTTTTAAAATTCTGATTTGGTATGTGTACAGTTTTTGGATGGAAGAGTTATATTCGTGGAGGAAGCTAAACCCAAATCAGATCTTCAAAGAGCTAAACCCAGATCAGATTTCAACAAAGCTCAGACCAAACCTCGCACCTTCCGCACCTGGTAGCTGTTTTTGATTCTGTCTTCATACTGTAATTCTTTACAATTTTCAATCTAGTTCTAAAGTTTATACAATGGACTCGTTGGTTAACTCAGTTACAATAGTCTAAAGTATTATTATTTTAGATAACCCAAGTCAGGTAAAAAAAATGCATCTATATCTTTCAAAACAAACATTCTCGATCCCTGACTGATAGTTTCACGAACACCGTAAAAGAAGGTTTCCTAGTGGCCTGATCACGACTTGGACCAAAGTTGATATCGATATCAGTGTCGGAGATGGTCGTCTAAAAGTATCCTGTTGGAAACGAATGTGAAGACCATGTCCCTATCTACTACAACTCTCGTCTCATGTTCACGTCAAATGGATCACTAATGATTTTAAGATCTTTTCTTTCTCTCTACAAACGGACTTTCTCAACTCTTTAATCTCCATCCTTCCGCCTTGACATCCAATGATCACAAAAATCTCGCTTTTTTCACGTTATATGAAAAAGCCGTAGGAACTTATGGATGATAGACGATGGTGTATGGAGATTTGGAAGATTGCTAGTAGTTGGGTCAAGATTCATAAGACGGGAACCCATAAAAAATATGGTCAAGTGAAGATGTTAGATATTCGATGAGACCAGGTTTTGTTCAAGCTATCGTCGACATGGCTGATGATATGCTATGACGCCAAGAACTGTGACATAGTATCTAGAGAATGTCAGCAATGTCACTACACATGGACTATTGTCTCTACAAAAGATTGCTATGTATAATTTTTTTACCACATTTATCTAGATCTCTTTCTCTAAGGTCATTCCTAAAACACACACCCCGCTTAGAGGTACATAGTGTTGTTGTTAGTAGCATATCTTATGAAAGTTGAAGACAGAGATCAAACTCCAGTAGCCAATCATACATCGAGCACTTTGCCATATCCACCCAGGGCGGCTTAACACTTAGGGGGTCATAGGGCAATTTTTTTTTTCCTTTAAAATTTATAGTTATTTAATGTTTAAAATACTTTTTAAAATTTTACCAGTAAATTTTTGCATATTTTGAGATAAAAATAAAATCATATACATATATAAAATATTTTTGAACCTTTTTCAATTTTATTTTTTAATAATTTTGTATAAAAGTATAAATTTATAAAAAAAATTGGGCTTCTTAACTATTAATATACGGAGGACATGCAACTAGATCCAGTCACACCGTTTGTCCTTCATTCCTAATTAGCCGACCATGTATCCACCTTGGAATGAGTTGGATTTCGCCTATAGTAGTGTCTGCGGGTAACATTTTGAAAACTTTTATTGATTTCTTAATATTATTGTTATATTATGGAATCCAAATGGCATCCGAGGACAAATTGCCAAGAGTTTTCACTTTTCAGAATATGAGGATTCTCAATTATGATATATCACACAACGTTCGTCGATCATCCTCATGGATCATCACATAAAACGTTACATGTGGTTTCTTTTGAACACTTTACAAAGGGGCGCACGTTAGCAAACGATATCTGGTTTTCAGCTTTGAGAATCGTTGCTGTCCATTCACAAGGGTTCTATCATATGTATCGACATGGGTGGTATTGATGTCTAATGATTACTTAGAGGAATTATAATATCAAACTAACGACAATAAGTATGCATGTGCGTAATAAATACACACATAACACATGCTGAAAGATGCCAAAAATCTATATTATTAAAAGAGAAGTACCCATTTGAAAATGTTCTTACTTCATTAATTAAATTCCTTTTTTTTTGCTTGTTTTTTTTTGTTGCATTTATGAAATATCCTAAAACGAATAAAACTGCATAATTTATTACTTGTCTTTTCATTTACATTAATGAAATATGCTTAAATGAATTTAAACTTTCTATTTTACTGTTTGTCTTTTTCAGTTACCTTAATGAAATATCTTTAAATAAATTTGGACATAATGTCATTTAATCAACCAAAAAAACTCATGAGTTATCTTTACGTGCATAATTTTAATAACGGAGATTTTTAAAAACGTGCATCATTAAAATGTTACCTAAAACATGCAGCACTAATATATAACATGCATCAATAAAACTAGAATTTGACTCACACAATTGTACGGATATTATTTTCAGTTGATTAAATTTAAAAATATTTATTTATTCAAAAAATATTTAAGAATGGCTATGTTTTTAAAAATTATATGGTATTATTTGCTCATAACTCATTTGTCATTTG
>NC_027753.1:27857258-27873427 GCF_000695525.1 Brassica oleracea var. oleracea
TTAATATAGTTTTAAGGAAATAGTCAAAATAAAAAAAAATTACACATAAAAAAAATCATGATTTTTGTTAATTGGGCGGATCATTATTTATATGATATCGCAAACAAAAGAAAATTTTATGTTTTTACAATTATCTAATTAACTATGTATACTCATTTTTTTATATTTTTTTATATGATATCACACATTCGTAAAAAAATAGATAGTTTAAGATGCAAAAAAAAAAATATTTACTTAATGAATATAATATGAATGAATTTTACAAATACATCATTTAATAAAATAAATAATTAAAAACTGAAAATTCATATCCGCGTTGATCTAGTTAACAAATTATAATGGCAGGATCTCCTCCATTCCTATTTTCTGTTTCTGTCCTACTTTTTTTATTTATCATTTTAAAATTATATATCAAAACATTTCAACATGGTTAAATGAGTTTTAAGTAATTAACTATCGATATCTATTATTATTCTAAACATCTGGTGGATACTATTATAGATTTCGTTTTCGATTAGGATTATTTCGACATTTGTTTAGCAGAATTCTTTCAATTGTTTGTAACTACTAGCATATAGCAAAACATAACTACCCACACACAACCAAGCAATAAATAGGAATGTGCACTGCGCACAAATACACACATCACACATGAAAACACATACATGTAAACCCTGTGGTGTCTTATGTGTCTACAAAGTAAGGATCTTATCCCAATTTCATAGAAATAATAAAATTAGGCAAAATGTGAATGCGATGGCGAAAGAAACAAGCCCTTTATAAAAAAAAAAAAAAAAAAAAAAAAAAAAAAAAACTAAGAAGTTGTGTGTTAACAAGCTTTTCCACGTTGGCGTACAAAACGCTAGTGCTCTTTAGTCATTCTCATACCTCACTAGTCATTCAAGTTCCTCGTCCTTTAGCCTCCTTGGTTCATCGAACCTTCACACCCAAAAAATATATTCCATTTTCCATTTTCCATTTTCCTTGAGCTTAAAGTAATAATCTATTTAGAGAAAAAGGTCATATACTATTAGTGCCACTGGTTTAAGAGATGACCTTTTATTTACATATACTATTTTCCATTTTCCGTGACAGTAAAGTTATGATCTATTAGGAGAAAAAGGTCATATACCATTCTATTAGTGCTACCGGTTTTAGGCTTCGAATAGTAACGTCGGGATAAGCAGTACGGGTAAATAGATAATATAATGCGGTACAGATTAAGAACGGTTATAAATATAAGCGGTTAGACAAAAAAACGGTTCACTATAAAATATGAATGGTTACGAAAAGAAAATGCAGTGTGGAACTAATAGTAGAATGTTATTTATATTTTATATTTTATATTACTTTTATATTTCTAAAATATCATTTTTCTTTTTTTATATATGAAAATTAGATATAATATATTTTAAACCTAATTGTTCATATTTAATAATCTAAAGAAAATGAAATGAGAAAAAAGTTAAAAAAAAAAGTAAACTCACTAAACTCACCTAATTTAGTGCTTATGCGTTTCAGGTGCGGTTACAAAACACAAATTTTATTTTTTATTTTTTATTTTTTAATGTGAAACCACCATATGCGTTTTGTGTAATAAAATGAGATGAATGGTAACCAAAATTGAAATCTAAGTTCATATAGCACAAACCAACTAAAACATTCATAACCTTAGTCTTACTTTTAAAAACTGATTTGTTATTTTATTATAAAATATAAATTATAATAACTATTAAAAATTCTATAATCTTCAATTATATTTGTTTATTAAGATTAGCGCTTCATAGTTTTGTTTGCATAATATTAAACTGTTTTACGAAGATCCACATTTTTACTTGAACCTGTTAAAAATATTTTATACATTTTCACTAATTTGTAAACATTTCATTTTCCAATATTTTTTATAGCGACGGATTGAAACCCAACCAACATAGAGTCTTGTCTGCTGGTGTTAAATAGACTAGTTGCTTACAACGAAAATTAGATAATTTATATCATCTGACAAAAAAACAAAGATAATTTATATCATTTGACAAAAAAAAAACAAATAAATCTGAGGTTAATAGGTTTTGAACTCAAAATGCTCAACTCGTTTGAACTTGCTGCACCATTCGACCATGCTTGCGTGGTTACATTTTCCAATACCTAACCTTAAATGTTATTTCTAGTGTAAAAGAATGAATACTTAATAACTCACTAGATTAATACTTAATACTAATTCTACGAGTTTTAATACTTCCTCTGTTTTTAAATAGTTGATGTTTTGGTTAAATAGACAAAAATTAAGATATTTACATTTTATCAAAAAAATAGTATTAAAATATAAAATAAAATTAATTCAATCAATCATAAAAAAATTATAAAATATCATTGGTCACACAGTTTTCAATAAAACTAAAACTAATATAAAATATCAAAATATTATATATTTTGAAATATCAAAAACTCTCCAAAACATCGTATATTTGAAACGGATGGAGTACAGTAACGCCGCCCAAATACATCATTACCAATAACTTTTTACGTACCTTGTTGTTTTAAAGGGATTACCGTTGTTTTGCTTACATTATCGTGTAGTACTTTACAAATAATGATTACTAGGAGGACTATAGGGTTAGTTATTTTCCATGAAATAAATTGGGCAAATTCATTACAGATGCATTTAACCACGTGCGTAATCAAACACTCACACAAGTTGCATTTTTAACGATATTTTTTTTTCGAAAAAAGAGATTGCCATTTTAAGATAAGAAGAAATTAAATAAGAAAATTAAAAAGGGGTAATTAGGTCATCTTGACCTTCCACGTTGTCTCCTTCCTTCCCACTCCACACAACTCTCAAACTCATATAAAACCTGAAGCTTCTCTTTTTTTGCTAAGTAACCTGAAGCTTCTCTCTTTATCTCCTTCTTACATCAGATCAAGTCTTCCTTCTTTCTATGGCTTTGGTAAGAGAACGTCGTCAGCTCAACCTCCGTCTTCCTCTTCCTCCGATCTCCGACCGCCGCTTCTCCCTCCCCTCCGTCACAACCACCGTCGCTACCTCCGGCGGCATCTCCGCCGCTGATCTCGAGAAACTCAACGTTCTCGGATGCGGAAACGGCGGGGTTGTTTACAGAGTCCGTCACAAGAACACGGGGGACCTCTACGCTCTCAAAACGGTTAACGGCGACATGGATCCGATCTTAACACGGCAGCTGATGCGAGAGATGGAGATCCTCCGCCGTACGGACTCTCCCTACGTAGTCCGGTGTCACGGGATCTTCGAGAAACAAGTCGTCGGCGAAGTATCGATTCTGATGGAGTACATGAACGGCGGGACTCTAGAGTCTCTCCGCGGCGCCGTGACGGAGCAGCGCCTCGCCGGGTTCGCGAGACAGATCTTGAAAGGGCTGAGTTACTTGCACGCTCTCAAGATCGTGCACAGAGACATCAAACCGGCGAACCTCCTCCTCAACTCGAAGGACGAGGTCAAGATCGCCGACTTCGGAGTCAGCAAGATCTTGGTCCGGTCGTTGGATTCTTGCAACTCTTACGTCGGGACTTGTGCGTACATGAGTCCCGAGAGGTTTGATTCTGAATCTTCCGGGGGAGGCTCCGACGTGTACGCCGGAGATATCTGGAGTTTCGGGTTGATGATGCTGGAGCTTCTCGTTGGTCACTTTCCGTTATTACCGCCGGGACAGAGACCTGACTGGGCGACTTTAATGTGCGCGGTGTGTTTTGGGGAGCCGCCGCGGGCGCCGGAGGTATGCTCGGAGGAGTTTAGGAGCTTTGTTGAGTGTTGTCTACGTAAAGATTCGAGTAAGAGATGGACGGCGTCGCAGCTTCTCGGCCATCCTTTCCTCCGGGAGGATCTTTAATTCGATTCGTTTTGTAGAAATCGAAATCGAAAATCGGATTAAAATTATTTTTATTTTGGTAGAATTTTTAATAGTTTCTGGAGATATTATGTTCGTAATTTTTGTACATATTATCCAGATTTTAGGGGAAAACATTGGCATATAGTAATATCACCTGTCAGTGATAAAACTATTTCTTTGATTTTTTTTCCAGTTTCATTCATGTATGTATATCGAATATAAATTAATGTACACTAGATTTTGATAATCTAGTATTTACTTATTTAAATCGTAGTTGTTATATACTCTCTTTTTTATAAATTATGATATATTATACACTGACCCTAATACTTATTTAAATCGTAGTTGTTATATACTCTCTTTTTTATAAATTATGATATATTATACACTGACCCTAATACTTATTTAAATCGTAGTTGTTATATACTCTCTTTTTTATAAATTATGATATATTATACACTGACCCGTAGCCTAATCATACTAGTGAAGAGAATATTTGTAACCAGTGTAGGATATTTTATTTGTGAAACAGTTAGATATCTTATACTCACTCCGTTTCGATTTAATTGTCGTTGTAGGAAAAAATTTTCGTTTCAAAATAAGTGTCGTTTTAGAGTTTCAATGCAAAATTTATTAAAAAGATTCTCCACTTTATTTTTCTATTGGTTGAAATATGGTTAGATGTATAGGTAATTGTGTTTTTGTTTTGGAAATATACAAAATCATATGTTTTCTTAATCCGTGTGCATAAACCTAGAACGGCAAGTAAAATGAAACGGAGGAAGTATTATCGTAAGAATGTGTTATCTTGGCGAATCATTTACAGTTATTTTCTTTCGGTTGATGTCTGTTGGGCCATTACACCTTTCATATTACAATAATCATAATATAAATCCTTTGGAATTGTGTAATAATGAGTTTAGCTGTTTTTTCTGTGTCGAAAAAAAATGTAATAAAGCACGTTCTTAAAAAAAGATAAGGGCTGCGCAGTCGAAGTTTAAAGTTGCAGTTGCAGCCAAAAGAAATAAAAAATTAGCCACTTTTTTTTGTCGTAAAAAAAAAAAAAATTAGCCACTTATGCAAGGAAAAACAATATTATCGGGTTACACTTTCCACTAGCTCGAAGCAAATCTCTGTTTGGATGATGTTCGTCGAAGATCCGGGGGTCTCAATAGAGCTAGTGGAAGAGTTGATGATGATAACAACAACTCTATTAAATTTGTCTTTTTGTTTTCTTCTTCTGACGCACTGCCTTACGTTAGCATTGATGATTCACGAATGAGAAAAGCCCATAGGTGTCACTCTTGAGTGTGACAAAAAGAGAGAGTCACCCCCTTGACTTGTGACTCTTGACATACTTTGTTTATATGTGAATCACATTTCCAACTTTATTCACGCATTTGGGTTTCATTCCCCTTTCTTCCTCCACTTCGATTATGTTTCCAGGTTATTGCAACGAATATATTAGAATAATTAAATATTCTTTACGTCAAAGATACATTTTTTTTTTTGAAAAGAATTATATCTGAAAGATACATTTTTATATGCTCTGTATTTGTTTTTGAAAAGAATTATATTATGAAAAAATAATTACAAATAACGTATTTACAACTAAAATTTAATGAAAAAAACGAACATTTAATGTGTTTATTTTTTAATTTGTAAGAACCCAACACTTTTTTTCTAGAAACGGATGGATGGAGTAGTTATTTAACAGATATATTCTCGATTTTAATACATTCCATGAGATTAGTAACAATATTACGTTCTTTGTTTTGTAATAAGCAAGTGACCTACTATCCAAAAACTTTTTCTTGTTGTTGGACAAACAAAATGCTGATTCACACAATAAAACATCATAAACTTGATAAAATTATTTACAAGCAGAAACATTCGAAACATGCAACAGATTTCCATCAACATAGATAAAAATATTAAAATCCGAAGTTACAAAATTATTTGATTTATAACATACACAGAGGGTCAAAATGTTCTGCAAGACCAATGAACCGCAAGAAAGTCCAAGTCTCCTTATCTCTTTAACTTCTTGAGTTGACAAAAACCAATCAAGAAGTAGCTAAATCAACCAAGAACTCTTTTTAAGTCTTTCTCCCTCACGATTTCTCTGTAGATTTACTCAGAAATTTCCGCAAAAAAATACATTATTATTTCATCTTAATCAAGAAATAAAACTTGATTAGACATGATAGTAATTGCTGGTTATGGAAAGAGCACTAAACCCGCTGGTTTAGCCAATCTAATATGACTCCAGCGATGATTTCTCTCTCAGGTTCGAAGAGAAGATCGTGCAACAGTCCGTCAAAGAGCTTGATTGATTTGTCTGACGAAGAAGCTTCCTCGTAGAGCCTCTTAGAGGCGTTCGGATCAGTCACTGTGTCAGCTGTACCGTGCATGACAAGAAAAGGAACTTTCACTTTGTTCAGGTTTTGTTGCAAGTGAGCGGCGATTCTAAGGATCTCGTAGCCGGTTTTAACCCGGATGGATCCGGTGAAGACTAGCGGGTCAGAGTATTTGGTGACAAGAGCTTGTGGATCACGAGAGACCGGCATTCCTTTCTTGTTTGCTGCACTGAATTGGTACCTTGGCAGGAGGAACGCAACGATTGGAGCAAGAACCTGTTTTAAAAAGACAAAGTTGTTCAAGAACTATTTGAAAATGTGTAAACTAAGACTCTTTTGAGATTAACTTACAGTGAAGATTGGATGGGATGGTTGGACTCCGACAGCAGGTGAAGTCAATACAATGCCTGACACTCGAGACTCGATCTTTGGATCTAGCATAGCCTGCACTTGATTGTTTTAGCACTGTTTTGGGACTTTGTAGGCTTGGATAATATGATATGATCTGATAAAGATGTTTTGTTACCTTGAGGATGATTGCTCCTCCTGTTGAGTGTCCAATGCAGAAACAAGGGAGTCCTGGATTCTCCGTAAAAACCTTTTCAAGAAATGATTTCTGCAAAGATGATGATGATAGTGAAAGTTTGTGTCAGCAACAGGATGTTTTGGAAACTATAGAGAACGAGAGAAAGAGAGAGATACCAAATCTTCGACAGCGTAGTCAAGGGAAGGGACATAAGCATGAAGTCCATCGCTTCCACCATGACCTGTAAGATAAAATTGTACCCAGAGTCAAATAAATAGATTTGGAAGTTAACATTGAGGTAGATGCTTGGAGAGTCTATAAGTTCAAATTGTTTGCAGATATAAACAAATCATAGATTAGTCCCTAAGTTGTTGACACTGTAAGGCCAAAGATGAGGTTCATGTGTCAGCTTTCCACAAGAACTAATGATTAGTATCAAGGTTCGCTTCTATCCATCCTAGTACATGTTTCAAATGACCCACGAATGTTCAAGATCAAGACTACCACCATGGCTACTAATGATGTCAAAAACTTAAGCCCTAACACCTTAGATACCATCAGGATCCGTAGTTAAAAGGTTTATGCTCATTTTGACCCAGGCAGACTAACAGAACATGAGGCTAGAATACTTAAATGCTTATACTAAAGTCTACAGAAGCTTCTTTAGCTATAGGTTACCTATCCAATCGATTCCATAGACCTTGAAGCCATTAGCATTTAGCTGCTTTGCAAAATCACTATACCTGCCACTGTCAAATTTTGGAAACAGAAAGCTTCCTTCAGTCAGAAAAAAAAAACTACATTCCAAGCAGAACGGAGCATAGCTAGACAAAAGTTATGTTCAAACCTATGCTCATTTAATCCATGTAGCAGAACAATAAGTCCCCTGCAAAGAAAAGAGCACTGGCAAAGATAAGAAACCACTTAAGAAAATGATAAATGATTCTATAAGAACAAAACTCAGGTTAGCTAACAAAACTAGAGGCATGAAAGATTCAAACTACTTTTATATAAATGATAGGTCAGTAGGTCAAACATTGACAAAGTCTTCTATTATCTTATAACATATATTAATACTTCAAAAATCAAAACCACTTGGACAAGCAAGACACTCTCTTTTCTATATTTCTCCAGCTAATCTTTTTTGATATCCTCTAACTGAATTTTAAGAAATGCTTACCAACTAAGTCTAATCTTGATACTGAATCCGCATATCTTATGTTAGTTCAACAACAATTTATGACCCTTGATTACGCAAACTAATTAAATCTAGGAATTCAAGGAATAATATCTAGCCATCCACACTTGAACATTAAATCACACAGGCTACAAACCAAAACATGAAACAGGACCACCTGACATGAAAAGTACAACAGACACAAACTCCAAGAAACATTCATGTAATGAAAAAACACCTATGTCCTTTCAGCACATCTTCCTTAAAACATTTATAATCAGTAATTGACTATAAAAATGATAATTTACGGATTAGACCGAATTAAAATAAATAAAATATGGAGAAATGTTAAACGAGAATATGACCTGTGATTAGGGGAAACAGGTGACCATGACTGAGTAAACAACGTATCGCCTCTCTTCGTCGGGAAAAGCGAAAAGTCTCTGACGGAGCTTCCATCTCCGCCCTCATCCTCCAACACTCGCCGCATCGCGAGCTCACGTCTAACCGCAACCTCCTCATCCACCACCGCCGCCGGAACCGACGGAGGCGCAACGCTGCATCCGCTTTCGCTTCCTCCGGCTCCCCTCTTCCTGACCACGATCTGCGGCGGAGACCACACCTTCCTCTCCTGTTTCTCGTCTCTGATGGCCACCGCTCCGGACCTCCGCCTCCAGACGACGACGCGAAACGGGAGGAGAATGAAGAGGATCAGCGCGTGGATGATCGTGACGAGACGCTTGAGCTCTCGCATGGAGAAGAGGGCTCTAACGCGGCCGCTAGCTCCCGACGTAAGAAGCAAAGTTGATGTATCTGACATTGTTTTCACCGCCATTGACGATGAAGGTAATGATCGTCGGAAAGTTGTGACAGTGATCGGAAGATTATTATTTCGAAATTTATTTGAGGAAGACACTGTAACGGGTAATCTAAAGGTTGAATCTTTTCCTCTGTATATTAAGATCGTTCCTTTGCTTGAACAGATCATAAACGAAGGAAAATGGATTTAAAAAAAAAAAAAAAGACAACCTTTTTGTTTGTTTGTTTTTTCTTATTCCAAAATTAGAGAAATGAGAAATAGCTTTGAATGGAAAAATCCAAATTTAGGGATTCCTCTGTTTGTTTAAAAAAAAACAGAGCTTAGATAATAATAATGGCTGAAGGAGTAGATGAGAAGTGAGGCGATTTCTAGAGAATAAGCTAATATAGACGAGAAGAGATGAGCAGATTCTTCTAGAATTGACACGTGAAGGGTTATTTTGCCTTTAATTTTTAATTTCCTTTTTTTTCCAAGAATTTTACACTAGAAAGACCGTCCTATCATATAATCTTATCTTGATAAAAAAGGATCTTCCAACAATTTATGAATTATATACACACATACACACACACCTTCTGTATCCGAATATAAATTCACGAAAATCAATTTATAATTTACAAGTTAGGAGAATACTAAAACAACGGCGAACTCATACCATAACTAATTAAATTATATATTTTGGTCTTCATATTTTACAATTTTTACTTCGAAAATGTTAGACCAAGATTAACCCCAGGATCTTAATGGGTTCTTAATTAATTTTTAATTAATAGATTTAGGTTAAGAAGTTTTGTTAAGAAACTTTTCGTTTTAATGGCTCCAATGGTGAGTTCTTAATTTGGAGTTCTTAAAAAAAAATTTTTTTTATTAAAGATAAATTTATTTATTAAATAAAACATATTAAAAGACAACATTTTAAACATAGATTAAAAAACATTAAAACCAAGATTAGTAAAATAAACGAGAATAATTTAAAAGAAGCATCAGAGCTCAGTTGATGTCTTCATCGCTGCCGAATTTACGCCATATATGTTCAACCAAATCATCTTTTAGTTGTTGATGCATTTGTTTATCACGAACTCTAGTTCGAACACCCATCATATTGGCGATATTTGTAGGGATGTCTGTAGAATGTGACTTGGGGAGCTTGACCTTTTATAATGTCATCAAAAACAGGTGAGCGATCAAGAACATTGATATCATTTAAGGTACCTAAAGGTCCAAAAAACGCATGCCATATCCATAGATCATACGAAACAACCGCCTCTAAAACGATGGTAGGTTTTCCCGAACCACGTGAATATTGGCATTTCCAAGCGGTGGGACAATTCTTCCACTCCCAATGCATACAATCGATGCTTCCTATCATCCCGGGAAATCCACGGTACTCACCAACTTCAAGTAGACGTTGAAGATCAGCCGGTGTTGGTCTTCTTAGGTACTCATCGCCGAATAAATTTATTATTCCTTCCACAAAATTTTCCAAACATGCCTGAGTTGTAGTTGAACCGAGTCGGAGGTATTCGTCAACCGTATCAGCCGCAGTACCGTATGCCAAGCAACGAATGGCTGCCGTACACTTTTGAAGAGAAGAGAGACTAAGCCTTCCGAGACAATCTTTTTTTTTGTCGAAAGAATTCAACTTCATTGGAGAGTCGATCAACAATGTGCATGAACAATGGCTTGTACATTCTAAAACGTCGTCGGAATAGATTATCAGGATACGTTGGAGTTTCACTGAAATAATCATTCCATAGACGTTCATTGCCTTCTTCACGATTTCTTTCGATATAAGCTCGTTTTTTCCTTTGTTCTTCTCGATCATCATGAATGGTAAAATTCTCAAAAGCTTGATCAAAATATTGATCAAAGACCTCATCAAATGTATCATCAAAGGCATCATCAAATGATTCATCTAAGGGGTTTTGAGAAGAAGAAGCCATTAGATGAGACTTGTTTACAAGAGAATTTGTATTTTAAAAAAGAGGCTAATGTTTTAAGGGGTGATTGAAGAGGCTAATGTTTTAAAAAAGAGAGAGATTTGTTTGTGTTTATATTTTGAGATTTTGAGAAGGAGAAATGATGATAGAAGAAGGTGATTGAAGAGGCTAAAGTTTTTAAAAAGAGAGAGCCTTGGTTTTGTTTATATGTTGAAGATATGAAGATAGAAGAAGGTGATATACATTTTTTATATAGACAAAGTGATGCAACACAAACAAGTCTGTGACCAAATAATACAAGTCCGTGACACTGACCCAAATAATACAAGTCCGTGACCAAATAATACAAGTCCGTGCCTAAAAGCAACAATGGTACATGACTGTGATATTTCTTTACAGAAAACTACAGTGGTACTTGACAGTGAGCTTGTCCGTGTGTCTTCCACTCCCAATGCTACACTTTGTCACTCTTTTGGACCTGAAAATAAAGACAAGAACATGAAAAACCGCTTTTCTTTATGTCACAAGAAGACAATCATAATTCAAGAGACTGAAACACAAGCACAACCAGAAACATAAGAACAAGAGAAGCATAATCATCATTTAAGTAAACATAAGAACATAAGCATAACCAGAAACATAATCATCATTTAAGCAAACATAAGCAACACAAGCATAACCAGAAACATAAGCAACAGAAGCAAAATACAACAACCAGATAAACTAGAACACAAACTAATTAGAGAACAGAAATTAAGGCAACATGTCAGTGATTAGCTTCTTCTTCAGAGCTTCTTCATAGTCAGCTAAAGGTTCTGATTTTGCAAGCAGACAATCAAGCATCTTCATCTTTGACAGCTTCTCTTTCATAGCCAAGTCTTCCTTCTTGATGCTCTACATATTTTCAAACGCTGCCACCACCTTCCCATCTGGCAAATCCTTCTTCTTCCCCGCTGCCAAATCCTTCTTCTTACGCTGGGCCTTAGCTGCCTTCACACCCGGCGGACGACTGGCGCCTTGATCTTCTTCACCATTGGTCGTTTCAGGTGCGTGTGAGGTTGATGATTGAGCGCCATCATCACACTTCCTCAGTTTAGAGCTTCCTTGGGGTTTTGAAGTGGAAAGCTCACACCATTTCTGATCATTACGTAGCTCTTTCCAAGCATGCTCAAGATTGAATTTTTTTGTATGGTTGTTGTAGAAAATCTCATGAGCAAGTTTGACAACATCATTATCATTTTGACCAGAACTTCTCTCTCTACTTGCTACTTCATACGCCCCACAAAACTTATTGACAATGTCATTAATCTTCTGCCAGCGTTGTTTACAATTACTTGCCTCTCTCTGTTCAGTAACCTTAGGAGATGCGGCAACGTATGCTGCAACCCTCTTCCAGAAAGTACCACACCTCTGCTCGTTGCCTACAACAGCATCCTTACTTGTATTCAACCATGCGCTGATGAGTACAAGATCATCGATTGGCGTCCACTGCTTCCTTTCTCTACACTCTGCAGGACCCTCTTCAGCAAAGTTTGAAGCTTCGTGAGCTTGAGTTCCAAAATAGGGGACTTGAGAAGAAGATAGTTGGACACTATCTTGAGAAAAACCGAACACAATTTGTTGACTAGTAAGCAAATCAATAAACTTAGACGTGTGGTTATAAGAATTAGGATCCATATTGGAATATGGATTAAGAAGAAATAAAGAGAAGCTCAATGTGTTTATGATATGGGAGAGAAGATGGGTTTTGTTTTAAAGAAGGGAGAAAGATATCAACAATTAACACAGAAGATGAACTCATTCAACACAACCAACGCTTTAGATTAGACATCTATCTAACAAAAAAAAGCTTTAGCCATTTCCACAACCAACGCTTTAGACTAGACTACTATCTAACACATTAATCTCACTTAACATCCATTTATATCTAACATAGGCATTTTCAATTTCTAGCTAAAGCTAACATCCATTAATATCTAACAGAGGCATTTATATCAAACATCCATTTATATCTAACACGGTTTCGACTAGACTACTATCTAACACAATAATCTCACTTAACCATATTTATTACCAACCGCGAACCATTCTAACACAAGCAATACAATTCAGTTCAGACCAGAACTAAATCAAAGAGACAAGTTGTACCTTTATTGCAGTTGTACTCCTCTTCATTGAAGAATCTTCCTCATGTCTCTTGATCCACGCTCTTGATCTGAAAAAAATCAAATAGAATGAAAGAATTACTCAGCAGAAAGATAAACAATGTGAAAAAATAAAAAAGAATGAAATCAAATAGACATAAACTAGCACAACTAAACGCATGCATGCATTAAAGTTGAGCAAACATAGAAACAAAATAACTTAGCTTTAGAGGGGGAGTGATTTGCCCTCAGTTAGAGCCGCCGAGAGGAGACGGCGTGATTCGCCCTCAATCAGAGCCGGCGAGAGAGAGTCGGTGTGATTCGCCCTCAATCAGAGCCGCCGAGAGAGAGACGCCATGATTCGCCCTCAATCAGAGCCGCCGCAAGCGAGATGGCGTGATTCGCTCTCAATCAGAGCTGCCGAGAGAGAGACGCCGTCATTCTAAGTCAGGAGAGCCACCGAGAGAGCCGCCTTCGTTTTTCCCCGTCGAATGGAGATCCACCGAGAGAGAGAGTCGGAGTTTTGCCTCCTCGATGAGAGCCACCGACAGAGAACCGGAGTGATTCTTCGTCAATCGCATGCACGGAGAGAGAGAGCTAGAGTCTTCGATCGTCGACGAGATCAACTGCCGAAAGCGTGATGAATCGTGAAGAAATCGGAGGAAGAGAGAAGAGATGAATGAAATTGGAGGAAGGAACTTTTGGTCGGGAGAGAGAAAGGAGAGAGCAAACGCTCACTCTCTTACACGTGTCCCACAAGATCCGAGTTTTCCTCTCCTTAATTAAGATCCAACTCTTAATGTATTTGCCATTTTTGATTTATTTTAATTACAATTAAACCTTAAGATTCTTGTTAAGAACCAGGATTAATCCTGGTCTTAGGCTTTGGCATTTTAAATATCCTAAAACCCATTTGAATCAAAGTTTTAAAGCTTTAAATAAAAAAATCAAAGTAAAAAGTAAATAACCAAAACCAGAATCAGACTATAGTTTTGAATATCCAAACACTTTCTATATATTTAAAATATTTGAGTCAGTCTGAAACCGAATAGAAAAATATTCAAACATACTTATATCAAAAATGCAATATATATATATATATATATATATATATATATATATATAATTTAAAATTTTACTAAAATGTATGAATATTTTTAAAAATAAAATTATCTAGAAATAAAAAAATCATTGTAAATATCTAGTTATTTGTATCCAAAATAATTCATACCATTTGAAAGTTTTATCTTTATTCATCTTAATTGTACTTTATATTTTATCCGATTTATCCGATATTTTATTTGAGCTAACTAAAAAGATGAACCAATTTGGATAACTAAACCTAAATTTTTACTTGAACTGAGAACTATCTGAATCTATACGAGCTAGTGAACCCTGAAATTTTCTACCAACTGTTTACTTCTCGATTTAACGGATCTAATCCAAAATGTTTATGCGAAATAGCAGTATAGATTGGATATTAATCCAACACTCTATAGCCTTTGTGTCCATGCAGGACCGGCTCAATGGTGTCATGGGCCCTGGGACAAAAAAAAAATTATTTTCAAAAAATTATTTTTCTTTAAAAAATCTGACAGATATATGTTTTTTTAAAAATACTTTTATATAAAAAAAATTTGGACTCTTTTTTATTTTTAATATAAAAATACATGTATTTTTTTAAAAAAAAAATCGAATCTTTATCTATTAAGAAATAGATTGAGCTCGGGTCATCCTCCAATTTAAGCCGGCCCTGTGTCCATGCCTCGTACGTCACGTCATGCTTTGGACGATTGCGGCTATTATAAAGAAAGTCTTGGGAACCAAATTTCAATTTGAATTTTATTTTGACTTTCTTTTATGAAAAAAAAAAAGAGCCACCAATAAATTAAACAAATTCTCTTAAATAGACTATTTTCAAATTTTAGTCATAAAAATAGACAACAAAGAAGAAAATGACCAAAATATTTCATTTAATAGATAAAAAAACCATAATACCCTAGATATATAAAAAATAAAAAAAATAAAAAAATAAAAAAATAATAAATAATAAATAATAAAAAAAAATATTTTTTTTATAGTTTTAGATTATATGTTTTCAAATTCGAACTTTTCTATAACTTTTTTTTTGCGAATTTTTTTTTTATTTTTTTTTTGTAATTCAAAAATACTTTTTGAAACTATTTTTAAAACTTTTTATTTTCAAATTTTTAATATTTATTTTTTATTTTATAAAATTTTAAACCTCGATCTCAAATCTTTACCCCTTAACTCTAAACCCTAAGGTTTGGATTAGTTAACCCTAGGGGTATAAATGTATATTTACCTATTTAATGAAACATTTTGATCATTTTGGTCATTTTGATCCTTAAAATTTATATTCGTGGCAAAAACTTTTTTAGTGCTATCCTAAGATATTTCTCATAAATTAACCTCATCACTCATGTTTCAAAATAAAGAACCACGAAAACAAAACTATCACAATCGATCCGGATATAAGCAATGTTCATTCCACACTAAGCCTACACATTTTACCAAGACCCAAAGATCCAAATCGGAACCGACCCAAAAATACAGGTTCGGGTTCGGATCTGAATCCATGCTAAAATACGTGTTGGGTCTGTTTTTTTTTGGACCTGCGGATCTCGATTCGAGTCAGCGTCCTATCCGAAACTCGATCGGATACCCAAAGTATCTATAAATTATTGTATATATTAGATATATGAGTGATCTGGTATATTTTTGGTATTTCAGATATTTTTTTAAGTTTCAGATTCAGGTTTTTAGGTATAATTTCAGTTTTGGAGTAAAATTTTAGATTTTCAGAAAATATGATTTGGGTATTCAGGTAAATTTCGGGTATGTTTTGGATTTTCGGATCTGATTTTGGATATTTTTTTCGAGTATTTTTTGGCTATTTTTGCGGTTCTTCAGATATTTTTAGTGTTTTCGGATATTTTTCGAGTTTTGGGTCAATTTCGGATATTTCAAGTCCTAAATATCTGAACTGATCCGTATCTGAAATATACTTGGAAATTATATATATTTTATGGGTATTAGAATTATGTATCCGGATCCGACAAAATCCGATCCGAAAAATTATATATACTACATGGATCCAAATTTCTAGGACCCGAAAAACTAGATCCGACAAGACCCGATCCAAGGAACCAGATGTCCAAGACTATTCGACACCAACTCAAAGATTTGAAATACATGATTAGAGGGAATTTAATTATGATACTGTAATGACCCCAAGCCTAGGCTTTGCCCAAGGGTCAAGTCATTTTTCTTTAGAGAGAGAGAGAGAGAGAGAGAGAGAGAGAGAGAGAGAGAGAG
>NC_027753.1:27873829-27874751 GCF_000695525.1 Brassica oleracea var. oleracea
TTATAAAAGTGTATTGGACTTTTATCGTTATGGTATTTCGTATTTTGGATTCTCGGTTTATGTCGTACCTTATGTTTCGGATTTTATTTTATATTATGGAATTCATGCGTGGATGTGGACTTTCAAATATTTATATATGGATATTTAAGATATTTGTATTTATCGAAGTATTTTTACTATTTCGAAAGTGACGGGTGTCACAATTTGGTATCAGAGCCAGGTTCCGTCCCGGCTCCGACCCGGGATGGCGATTTTTGGAGACCTGGTTATATTCGGTTTTGACGGTTTTAAATGATTTCAAAATATTTTCAGGGATCTGGGAACTTTGAAAATAAAAATAAATAGCACCTTTCCGTTCGGTATCACTCCTTCTTAAATGTTGGTATCCACAGATCGGCATAAGTTAACTTTTTCGCTTTTCTTTCAGATGGCGCCCAGGAAGAGAGTTGTTCGTACTCAGACTGCCAGAGTTGCTAGAGAGGCTGAGGATGAGCATGTCCAGCCCGCAGTTCCGCAGCAGGCGGCTCCGCCTATTGATCAGGATGCTTTGAGACAGATGGTTCAGGATGCGGCTAGGCAGGCTGCACAGGAGACAGTCCAGCAAGCTGCCCAGGAGGCTGCCCGAATAGCTGCTCAGGAGGTTGCCAGACAGATGGCTGCAGTACAGCAGGGTCCGCAGATTCGCATGCAGCAGGCTCCACCAGTTCAGGTTCAGCATTATCATCAGGTTCCACATCAGCCGGCTCCAGTCCAGCAGTACCCTCAGGTTCCTGTTCAGCCGGTTCCAGGAGTTTTTCAGGTTCCACCGCCGCCACCTGCTTTCCCAGTTCAGGTGCCCGAGGTTGATGAGACATTTATCAGGGTGTTGGGACAGATGAAGTATGTGAGTTTGGAGCATTTCACTGGAACGACGGAACCTACA
>NC_027753.1:27878156-27902491 GCF_000695525.1 Brassica oleracea var. oleracea
CTCCGTTAAATCCCGAGCTAGTTTAGTACTACCGTTATGGAAAGTTTAGTTTCGAAACATGATCCGTCTCTGTGAATCGAGTCTGTTTGAGAGTCTTGCTTGTTTATTATTATTATTGATTGTTAAACCGGAAATAGGATAATAGAGGATTCAACGGTTGATTGAAATGATTGATGTTAAGAATTGTTATATATATGTATATATATACGAGTCCATGTTTTGGAGATTTGCGGGGTGCAGAGACGTTTGCACTGGCTGCCATGTTTGTGGAGATTTGCGGGGGTACAGAGACGTTTGTACTTACGACGCCTTAGAGATTTGCGGGGTGCAGTGTGGACTACTGTGCTAGCGACGCCTGTAGAGTTATATATATTTTTATCCTTATGAGGAAATGTGATATGCTATTATCGCATTGGTTGTATCATGTCTAGTCCACTAGACATATGTGATTGTTCTGTGTGGTGTAATAGGCACCGTGATTGTCTCATGCTAGAGCTAGGCCTACATAGTTGTAGTGCTATGAACTGAGTCAGTGGTTTGCGGTTTAGCATCCCATACCTCACTGGGCGATTCCCCTGTCGCTCACCCCTCCTTATTTCCCCCTTTCAGGTGAGACCGATGAGCAGGAGTGATTTTTCGGACCGGTGCTATTGGGCTTTTGGGCTTTTGGGCTTCTATCGTTTTATCGATTTTATCGTTATGGTATTTCGTATTTTGGATTCTCGGTTTATGTCGTACCTTATGTTTCGGATTTTATTTTATATTATGGAATTCATGCGTGGATGTGAACTTTCAAATATTTATATATGGATATTTAAGATATTTGTATTTATCGAAGTATTTTTACTATTTCGAAAGTGACGGGTGTCACAGATACATCAAGTTGTTGTATAACAGATAAATCATTAATAATTTAAATCAGGCTCCGTAATTGGATATTAAAAATTATAATAATCTAATAGTAGTTAAAACACCTAGTAACATAAAATTAATTAACATGCCAAATGCGTTACATTAGAAAATGTTTTATAATCTTAGTTTTGCATTTAATTGTAATTCTATTATTTGCTATACTTTTATTGTAATTTTACATTTTATTTAAATAAAATAGTGGTTATAAAAAAATTTAATTAACATGCAAACAATTTAGAGAACAATCTAAAATTCCAACAAAAAGCCACGTGGATGAAGGCGGCGGATTAACGTCGCGAAAGAAACAGAGCCGTTGCTTTCTAGGCTCTCGGACCAAACACGTGTTATGTCCTCACAGGACTACTTCCTTGCCTTTGTTTCACGGACCTGTAGACACATGTCAACAAATACACACCTCACGTCTCTTATCAGTTCGTTGGTTACCACTTAAGGAATCAGATCAGATTTGTAATAAAAAGAAACAAGAGACATGTTTTCATGTCTCCATAACAGCGTTTGCAAACGCCAAATTCATGGACGGACCCCACTCTTTTTTCTTCTATTCGAGTAGCCTCTAAATTTCATTTCAACCATACACGAGTGATCTTAAATATTGTTACCGACCCAATTCGTAGTTTGAGAATATCAAGAAAATAAACGGTTACTTCATTTACAAGGTAGCCTGCATGTCCTGGTGATACGGATCTGGAAAATAAACAAAACAATTCCTTTTAAACTCTTTCAACAACAAGTATTGCCTACAAGAAAAAAAAGGGTACATGTGCAAACGCGTAAAATGCTCGTAAGATTCTAGCGTAGTCAGTCTCTGAGCATCTCAATAACCATACGAGCCAGTAACATCACCTACATCATGCAGATTCCACAATTATTGTCCGAATAAAAACCTTATGAGGAATAAGAATCAGATTCATGTACAGTTAATGAAATGCAGGTAGGTAGGTGCATACTCCCTAGTGCCAAGGCTGACTCTAAGCCAAAGCTTATGAAATGTAGTGGTTTATGGATAACCATATGTTTTGGTGCTTTAGGCGTCCAAACACAAGACCTGGCCTGCCTGTGTAATTAGATTTGGTAATATATATATTAGAGACAATCTAGGATTAGGGCAGTGTTTACTAACATTGGGCCGAGTAATTGCATCACTGTTTTCAAACCAATGTATCAGCTCCTACAAAGCCTGTGTGATCAGCTAAAGGTAACCCTAAAATCACCATGTAGTTTCCACCAGCTCAAAAGCCACATGATGGAGAATTTTACTACATGCTTTGCTGCAAGCAGAGCTGCTCGAGATTCCAAGTTAATTACATATTACTACATCAGTGACATATGCAATGTAACGGTTCATTTGTATTAAAGCTTCTCAAATCCGCAGTCATTGATATAAGCTTCTCACATCACCATCCCAACTCAAAACATAGTTGTAGAAATGAAAATAACATCAAAGCAAACAAACATCCAATACATAATAATAATCAAAAAGGACCAAGGATGATGATGATCAGCAGATAATACAAAGAAAAAAGTTTTACTACAATCTGTTCTAAGAGAATAATAATAATAATAATCACAAGTTTGACAACAACAACAACAGTGTTACATGATCTAATCAAATTTCACAGAAAGTTTTTCCTCGTCATTTCACCTTTGCACTCACACAAACCTCTTTGACTGAAGCAGACAGTCACAAGGGAAGAAAAAACTTACATTTTAAGGGTCAAGCTTGAACCTTGCACACAGATAATAAGGTTTTCCCCCGCTAATCTGCGGTTTTAGCTGCTAGCCAGATTAAACTCACTCACTCGTTTCAGGAGTTTTAAGCAGAGATTGGCTCGTATGGGTATGAAAGCCAAGGGTGCTTGAGAGCCTCTGATGCAGAAGGACGCTTCTTTGGGTTTATCTCAAGAAGATGAGCCACAAAGTCTGTGAATCCTTGGTCTCCCATTGGCAGCCTATGTCTCAATGATGTTCTTTTAGGTATCAGGTACTCCAATCTGTTGCTTTCCTGCAAAAAAAGTAATTCAGAAAATTTTCTTATTAGCAGCATATCCTTCAACATCAAGAGCTGCAGGAGTTTCTTCTCACCTGATTCCGCTCGTAGAGCATTCTGTTTTTCGTAAAGTACTTGTGGGAATCACGTCCCTTGGTAAGCATTTCCTGATCGATAGTTCCTATGATTCCCATTACCCTTGCTAGCAAACTCGCTGGAGAATCATTCTGGAAAAGAACCTGCAAACACACAACTCCAGCAAAATCAACAACCAACTCCAAGACAGTATAACGTTTTCAAACTATACCTTTATCTCAAGCAAACGTTAGTATAAATGATAGGATTTGATGCATTAGCACTATGGAAAATGCAGAAACTTACATTGCCAGTACACAGTTCAGCTAGAATGCATCCAAGAGACCACACGTCTATCTTTTTATCATAAGGAAGCCCCAAGATTACTTCTGGTGCTCTGTATGACCTCGATTGAACATAGGAGCATAGGTGATCCGTCTCGAAACAGCTACTACCAAGGTCAATGACTTTTATCTCACACCTGCTGTAGCTTTTCACCAATATGTTCTCAGGCTTCAAATCACAGTGTATTAGTCCAAGGCCATGTAGAAACTGAAGTGCTTCAAGGCATTGGATAGTGATTGACTGTACACAAAAGGTCCAAAAGGGATCAGGAATCCGCTAGATATATGTTACCTGTGGCTAAATGGTGATGATGAAATGGACTAACAACCTGCAATCTTGGCATTGTAAAATAAACTTCACCACCTGATTCTCTGTTAAATTTGTGGAATTCGTATAGATTGGCCTTAAGAAGCTCACATACAATTAGCAAATGCTCCTGCAAAATAAACCATTATTTCAAACCAACTCCTCAGACACACCATTATATAAAAGGTACTAAAGGCTAAAATTGTTGAAGAGAAAGACATCTAACCAGAGATGAATGTACAGCTTACCCGGTAGTAAAAGTAATCATATAACCGGAGAAGATGGTATTTGTCAGCAGGATCATGCTTGTTGACATACTTCAAAAGTTTTATCTCGTCAAGACTCTGGTCAAAGAAGTCTTTGTTGTTCTTTATGATTTTTATACAAACGTCCATTCCTGTCTGCAAGTCATGCGCTTGTATGGCTTTACTGAAGGCTGCTGATCCTAGGTACTCAGTGACATGGTAACGCCCAGCAATTACCGAATTTAAAACCACGTGGAAGTTCTTTTCCTCTTCGAATCCAGTCCTAAAAAAAATATCAAACAAATAATAAGAAAGCAGCACTCAGCTATATATGAAACTATGACGATGTAGACGTTTCTTTACTAGTCCAATCTTGGGTGTACATATCCTAAGGTAATCACAGTGAGACAAATATTCACATATTATCGACAATGGACACAGTACTCACTGACCAACACAAAACCGAAGCAATGTAGTTACTCAATTAATATTCACATTTCTACTAAACATGATGTTCCTGGTTTGAACGGAACAACCGGAGACTCAGAAAGACATGCTCCTAAACAGGAAACAAAGCGAACTTTGAACAAGAAAGAAAGTAACATACACTATTTATTTAAGGTTAGGGAGACATCTTACCTGTTTTTCCTATGAACGATTTTGAGGTTAAAGGTTTCAAACTCCTCCTCTTGAGCCTTAATCTGTCTTACTTGCTCCTGTACAGCCACTGCCTCTTCATCATCAATTGCTGTCACATTGTCATCCTCTCTTTCACTGCTATCGTTTCTATCATCTTCTTTATCAGCATGCTTTCTTTCTTCGCAAGCGTAATTTGACAGAGAAGAGGGAGATGTTGCATTATCTTCTTTCACCGAACTTTGAGAACTTGACGAATCGCTACTCTTCCGTCTCCAAGTTGCAACCATATCATCAGTAGCCGTTGAAGCACTCAAAAGCTCGGCGTTCTTATCTCTTATCGCCATTTTGTTATTGCCTGACCATAACGATTTGCTAGACTCTGCGTGCATCAACTGCCCATCTTTTCGCGACGAGCCAAACGAAAAACCTCCTCCATCAGTTTGAGTCTTCACATGAAAACTCTCGCCCGAATCATTATCTACAATGTAATCTTTCTGTTTATTCTTGTTTTCCCCATCAATATGTTTCTTGTCTGACTCAGAGTAAAGCTGCCTAAACCTGGATACTACCGCATCATGATCACGGGAGTACTCAAAATCTCCCTCGCTGCTCCCTCCAGCCAAACTTTCACGTACTTCACTGCCGAAATCAGCTGCATCGCTGTTAATGCCCACACCAATTGACCTGACTGAATCATGCTGGTCATCTTCGAGGCAAACATCATCAAGATGAGACTTTCGATGAACATTTGCTCCTTTCTTATCACCACCCAACGTGAGAAGTTCATTCGTCTGAGCTACAAACCCCTGCCAAACAGGCTCATCGCGCATCGAACTCAGCACTTCCTGATCTATCAATTGCCCATCATATTGGGATATTAAATCATTCTCCTTGCTCGCTGGATAGATCTCTGAGACGGTCAGTCTTCTATCATTTTCTGAAGAGATAGGTTCAGTATCTTTTGCTTGAGGATACTGTTCGCCAGATAGATAAGAAGCCTCCTCTGTATACGACTGATCTTCTTCCTCGTCTTTGGTTGTATCTCTTTCATGGTGATCAGGGCTTCCCCGGGTCGTTCCTTTCTCGTGATCGCTTGGATACTCAATTTCATGGGCGAGAAACCATGTTTCATCCTCGATAGGTTGTCTTACATAACCAATGTCGTCATCATCCTCGTACTCGTCAGAGTCCCAGTACTCATTACGGTAATCAACAGATTCACTCAAACCATCACCGATGGTAGCAAAGCCAGAAACAAGATCTGATGCATCCTCTGCTATTCCCTGACTTACTGAAAGCCAGTTTCCCCCAGCAGACTTTTTTCCACCTACATGAGGCCATTGGGAGATTAAAAAACTTACTTTCACACCTAGACTAAAATTGATATGGTTAAGGTAAAACTAAAAAAGGTAGAAAGTGAAGCAAACATGGTCTTAAAAAGATCAAAACAAAGAGAATAGTAGAATTAAAACAAAGCTGTATATATTGTCATGTAATCTAACCTGATGAGCTGATTTCTTGGCCAATGGGAACATCAAGGTACGAACCTATGAGAAGGCCCTCCTCATCATTGATTAGCCTTGAACCTGAACCATCACGCTCAAATTTTTCTTCACAGTAAAGACTCAGAGGATTGTCTTCAGACTTGAGCTTAACAGGAGGCAACCTAGGGAACTCTTCCTTCCGGGCATCGTAGACAAGCGGGAAACCTAAACTACTTATGCTCTTGTCATCAAAAGTAGATTGAGTTTTACCAAAGAATAAAGCTCTTGCAACCTCACTTTCCTGCTCCTTGATTGCCGCTCTCACATCACTAACGTCTGTCTTTTTCTTTCCCTCTCTTTTGTCAGAGCTGGTAGCAACACTGTAACTGGTTGAGGCATCCCCTCTGGAAGATCCGAAAAGAGTCTCCACAGAACACTCTTTCCAGTTATCTGAGGTTCTTGAATCTAAGACATCTTCAGTTCTTAAGAGAACGCTGCCCATATAGTTTTCATGCTTTCCAAAATTTTCAATTAGCCTATCAGTCTCATTTGTTTTGGATCCGGAGTTGCCTTTACTAGTACTCCCAGACCATGAAGCAGTCTTATTACCAAAGAAAACAATATCTTCACCAGTCTCCACAACCTTCTTATCGATATCAGCAACATCCCCACGCCGTGACTGTTCCATTGCATACAAATCCACCAAACTGCTACCACCAACATCATCAGCGCTTCGACAAGAGTCCAAGGTACCATTACCTGAAGTAGTAGTAAGTTTACAGGAACGCGCATCAGGAGGAGCAGCAGGATCACCAGAGTTTTCAGAGAACGTGAAACTCATCTCCCTCGATATAACCTTCTTGCTGCTAGGCTTCTCACCACCATTCTCCCATTTGGTTACAGACCCATTGGCGCCAGTCCCAAAGTCCACCTCTTTCACAATAAGCTCCTTGGAGACTTCAGTATCCCTTGGTTCTAAACCTTTACTTGAATCTTTCTCCTCAACGATAAGCTTCTGGAGAAACCCGTTTAAGTCAGAGCGGTTGTTGAGCTCGTTACGCAGAGCTTCCTCTGCTTTGGAGAAACGGTTCTTTTTGAGAAAGTCTAGAATCCCATCTACAGAGCCTTGGTTCGTCATTGTTGACTACCTTTTTCACAATAACAATCCTGTAACCAAACATAACAAAGATCCAAACTTTTCCTTCTGTTTCAGATACACAAACCAACCCTCAACCGAAAAAAAAAACAATTTTGAAGAAACGAGGCAAAAGAGTAAGATTAACAAAGACTCACGCTTGCTCATACGGAACGAAGAGAGCTCCAATAAGCGAAGAAGAAGCTGCTCCAACGCGCAATCGAAGAATCTGGAAAACAGGTGGAGATCCGAGGAAGAAGAAGAAGAAAGGCGTGTGAGCGGGAAGTGGATGGATCCAACGAGAGATGAAATGCGCTTACAGATCAACGAAGACGAAGCCCCACGTTGAGGTTTGAATGGATGTAATGATTTTTGGGGACATTCACTGGAAAAATTTAAAGTTCCTAAATTTAAATTAGGGTTCTTTCTTTCTTTCTTACATACGCTAACATACGCTAACATACGCACATTTCGCCAGAATATGATATATTGCTATAATCTAAAGATTCTAGTCGACAACCCTTTTTCTCATTTGTTGATTTTTTTTTTTTAACTAACGGATTAATAGTTAGATAGACAACTAGAAGTTAAAACTGGACAGCTGAATAAAATATGTTTGAATTTGAACATATTTGCTTCAAGCCAAAACTAAACAAGTCTTTAAGAAATAGTTTTGTAGCTTTTCTTTGTTAATTTCTTTTCCTTGAATCATGACCAAAGAAAAAGGAAAAAAAAAAAACATACAGTGTGTATCTTTTAACTTCTTTGCACTGTTAATCTTTTAACTCTTTAAATCAAATCAGAACCATTTGTTCAACTGTTACAGGATTATTATCCGGTTCAATCAAACTCATGTTTAATAGTTTCACATCTGCATTTCGGTTTAGCAAACATTTATTTATATGTATGCTCTTTACCCACTATTACAGGAATCAATCAACCAAATAACGAACTTACTAGTTTCTTCTCCTTTCTCTCCTCTCTCCTACTTTGATCTTCAACTCATCTTTATCCTCTCTTCAAACTCCGTGGACTCAGGTTCTTCAGGGAATCCTCTTCTTCCTATTGATCATCCTAGAACCGGTTTCCTTTCTTTCTATCCTACTATCCCATCAGCATATCATTTCTTTCGGATCATATACTAATTATTACACTCGAAATGAATTAAAATATATGCATATATTCATTTTCAACATTATATTCTCATTCACAAAATATTTGTTTTACAATAATAAATTACTTAACAAATTCAATAACATATCTGAATAGTAAACATAATTTCCTCTTTTCTATGAAATCACTATCTAAACTTTGAGTATCTATATTTTTGTCCTAGAACATATTCGCATTTTCAAACTTGTATTGAAATATTTTAAAATAAAACAAAATAATGGTAAAAAAAATAAAATATGATAATTTAATTGTAATGTTATGCGAAATAAACATCAATAAACATGTCAGTAATAAAGTATAAGAAAATAATTATACCAACGCTTCCTGACTTTGCCTTAGCATAGAAACCTGATGAATACCAACTTCCTTCTGTAGATGCTTCATGGTCTGAAGACAATCTACGGACTAAGAACACATCAAATCATATTAAGTGCAACCAAAGACAAAGCAGTGCATGAAACATTACCTTAAGAGTACAAAGCCAATGGCCGCCATAGAAATAGAAATGGTGTAGCTCTATGAACAACTCTCACGATTCTCCAAATGTCAATAATATATACTGTATAAGATAGCTCCTTGTGTACTAAGGGAAGATGTTGTCTGTATTGTGTATGTTTGTTTAGTGCAATAAAAGTCTATTCTTTCTGCAAATGAAGTTTTGTTTTTTCTTTTTGTCAGCGTTCATTGTTATTACTTGGACGACATCTACACCAGATTGAAACAAATTGCTAGGTTCTGTTTTATTGGTATTCCCTAAGACAATGTTTGGTCTTTACAATTTACTTAGTTACAGAATAAGTAGAAGTTGAACTACGGCTAATCACCAGTGAAAGCTCGAGGGAAAGGATATGGTCAATGGTGGAGAGCGACATGCCTCACTGAGCTAGTGACATAACCCATGTCTCAGACGTTCTAACAGTGCTTTTGTTTGAGTGGGTGTTATTGATTATTGTATTAAATGGAATTAAAAGCAAAACCATGTGTTATTGGATTAGTGATTTTAAAATCTCTGCCCAAATCATCTGTTATTCATTTACTAGTTTTTAAATACTAGTTGAAATTCAGTATTATTTAGTCTCACATATTTACTTTCTCCATCAAATTTCAGTGGATTTGAAAAAAATTCTATGTTAAAAGTACGAAGACATAAATCCGAGAAGAACCTATAAATTTGTAAATAACAATTAAAATCCACTAGTTTAGAAATGGTTAAAATTTACATATTTATAAGTTTTCATATCACTTAATAAGTTAAAATACATAAATGAATAACACCATTTAGTTTTTTGTTGTTTGTCGGCTTTACTTTGGTTTAACTTTGTAACCTAACCAGTTTTCGGTTTGGGCAGTTTATTAATATGTTTAGCTTTGTAATCTATTTATTTCACAAAAATGTCATTGTAAGATTATTTTTGTTTTTTTATCTTAAAGAGTGTCATTCTACCTTTCTAATATTTTTTACATATTTAATCTATTTTTATCCTTTCGAATAATCAATATATTTTTATTTAAATCATTTTATTTAGTTAATTGCACAATAAAGAAGGATATATTAGTATATTTTTTTTAAAAATAATTTGTATGAAATATGTTAACACCCCTTATATATTAAAAGAGAAACATTACAACATTTGAGGTAGCTATGTCATCACCACAATGATTCTTAGAATCCTTAGAAAAATAAGTTGGTACATCTAAATATATAATAATATTTTTATTAAAATAACCATAAATTAATTATTAACGTTTTTCATTCTTTTCTTAAATAAAATTATGGAATTGCCTAATGTGTCTAAAATATATATATGACAATTAATGATTTTAAATAATAAAGAGTTGGTAAAAGTTAGTGTATCTCCTATCATTTTATTAATTTTAACTTATTAAAATAATTTAAACAACCATATAAACTATATAATAAAAATTTATATTTTTTCGTATATGTAATATTTTGAATTTTTAAACACGACTATAAATTACAAAAACTGTTAAAAGTCTCATATTGAAATTTTTGTGATCCATGGTTTAAAATTTTGTTATGACAAGATACAAATGATCTCAAAATCATATAAGTAAAAAATATCATCTGTTAAATATTAAGATTAATATATATATATATATATATATTAATATCGTTTAAATCAAACTATATACCATATAAAAATACATAAATATTTTAATTTTGAAATCCGTTTTGAATAATGTTTTTGATAAAAGCTTTGAAAATTTGACAACTTAATATTTAAATTTTAAACTTTTATTGATTTTTTTTAAATATATAAATTACTAAAACTATTAAACATTCCATAATGAAAATTTTGTTATAAGTGATTTAAAGTTTTTGTTATAAAAAATACAAATGATCAAAAAACCATATGAATAGAAAAAATTATTTAATAGATATCACTATTAAGCATATACTATATATCTATGTTAATTAATATCATTTAAATTTAATTATATATATTATAAAATAGAAAAATGTTTGTTTGGATTAATAAAATTTATTTATGTGTTTGCACCAATTTAATTATATATGTGATATATAGGTACTGAATTTTTAATTATTCAATATATTTATTTTATAATATGTACAAGAATTTATAATACGTAAAAATATTTTATATATAATGTTCATTCCGCGCAAGACGCAGATCTTAACTTAGTTTTATGTTAAACGAAAAAGGTATTACAAAAACATACATTGAAATATACTATGAACTTATATTCATTTATGCATATTATTAGATAGGAAAGTATATGCATAGATCTTGGTCCACATGGACCACAACATAAACCCCAAGAAAAGCAAAAAAAAGGGTACAAAATCTGATTTTGCTCCCAACATATCAAAATCAAAGCATATTCTTTTATGTTTACTTGCACACTTAGCTAGCTTTTCCGACGAATAATCTTCTCCCTCTTCCTTCTCCTTCTACCCTGTCCCCTTCCACAGCATATTCATTACCTCAACGTATCCTACATATACCTTGTGATTATCACACCATGTTTCAGCAAAAACTACTTCATCTCAATCATTTCAATCTCCTTGAGGAAAAGTTTGATCCCTTCTTGTTGTTTCTGTACCAAAAGAAATGGCTTCTTCCTCATCTCCAACAACGCTTCAAAGATCGGATTCAATCGCTGACAAAATGCCTGATGCATTGAAACAAAGCCGGTATCATATGAAGAGATGTTTTGCCAGGTTTTCTACAACTTTCAACATCACATTATTGATTAGTTTTTTTTTTTTCTTTGCTATATTTTGGATCCCTTATATATATGTTTTTATGTGTGGAAATATGTTGTAGCTTTGTTAAAGGAGGAAAGAAGCTAATGAAGCGTGAGAATCTAATGAATGAGATAGAAAAATGTGTAGAAGATAGCAATGACCGCAAGAAGATTATGGAGGGACTGTTTGGTTACATTCTCACATGCACTCAGGTAATATATGATCTTCATTACCATTTGCAGTTAAGGCAAGGTTTAATCAGTTATTCAGTTGCATGGTTTAATTTTCTCTGTTTTAACTACTCAGGAAGCAGCAGTGGTTCCACCCTTTGTTGCTTTAGCCGCAAGGCCCGATCCTGGTTTCTGGGAATATGTTAAGGTCAACGCTGGAGATCTATCAGTGGATGAAATCACAGCCACGGATTACTTGAAGCTCAAGGAATCTGTTTTCGACGAGTCATGGTTAGTAAAGATCTTCATACAAGAGCAATATGTGTTACTTAAAAAAGCTCAAGGAATCTTATCTTTTTTTTCCAAATGTTTTGTAGGGCTAAGGATGAACATGCATTGGAGTTAGACTTTGGAGCGATTGATTTCACAACTCCTAGGCTTAATCTTTCTTCTTCGATTGGAAATGGAGCTGATTACATCTCTAAGTTTATATCTTCTAAGCTTGGAGGCAAATCTGATAAACTAGAACCTTTGTTGAACTACTTGCTTCGCCTTAACCATCATGGAGAGGTCATGAACTAATCATATTCTTGTTTCTGTTTTGACTTACTTTCTTCACAAGTTAACTCATTCATGGTGATTTATGTCTGCAGAATCTCATGATCAATGAAGGTATCAACACAGTTGCAAAGCTCAAAAAATCTCTGATGCTTGCTGTGAATGTAGTCTTCACTTACCCTAAACACACACCTTATGAAACTTTCTCTCCAAGGTACTGGTCAAGATTATTGTATCTTCTTAAAAAAACTAGAACAAGGATGTAATTCATAAGGTCTCTTTTTTAGGTTGAAGGAAATGGGATTTGAGAAAGGTTGGGGAAACACATCAGAGAGAGTGAAAGAAACCATGGTTATGCTCTCAGAAGTTCTAGAGGCACCAGACAGTGTGAAGCTAGATTTGCTCTTTAGCAGACTTCCCACAGTGTTCAACGTTGTGATCTTCTCTGTCCATGGCTATTTTGGTCAGCAAGACGTGCTAGGTTTACCAGATACCGGAGGCCAGGTACTTGCATAACAAGTCTTCATTTTAATTAACAAGAGGATCATCTTATTGGTCTTACATCGGTAAATGATGATCATATAGGTTGTTTACATTCTTGATCAAGTAAGAGCATTAGAAGAAGAGCTGCTCATTCGAATTAACCAACAAGGTCTAGGGTTCAAGCCACAGATTCTTGTGGTGACAAGGTTAATACCAGAAGCAAGAGGCACAAAGTGTGATCAAGAACTAGAAGCCATTGAAGGAACCAAGCATTCTCATATCCTCAGAGTTCCTTTTGTTACAGATAAAGGAACCCTCCGTCAATGGGTTTCCCGGTTTGATATCTACCCTTACCTGGAGAGGTTTACTCAGGTAAGAAGTTTTGTTCTTATGTTCTGAACAACAAAAGCAAACTAATCCTGTTAATTTACTTTACAGGATGCAACGTGCAAGATTCTTCAACGCTTTGAGTGCAAGCCTGACCTCATCGTTGGAAACTACACAGATGGGAACTTGGTTGCATCTCTAATGGCCACCAAACTCGGTGTCACTCAAGGAACCATTGCTCATGCGTTGGAGAAGACAAAGTATGAAGATTCAGATGCAAAGTGGAAAGAACTAGACCCTAAATACCATTTCTCTTGCCAGTTCACAGCTGATTTAATCGCAATGAATGTCACTGACTTCATCATTACCAGCACATATCAAGAAATTGCTGGAAGGTTCGTTCTCTTTTTCTATATTACATGTCATTAAGATTCAAACTCATAAATCTATAACCTGTGCAGCAAGGAAAGACCAGGGCAGTATGAGAGTCACACTGCCTTCACAATGCCTGGTCTATGTAGAGTTGTATCTGGCATTGATGTGTTTGATCCAAAGTTCAACATTGCTGCTCCTGGTGCCGATCAATCTGTATACTTCCCTTACACAGAGACGCCAAAACGATTGACTAAGTTTCATCCTTCTATACAAGAACTGCTCTACAATGAGAAAGACAATAATGAACACATGTAAGTAGTACTCTCATTACAAATAATGAAACACTACACTACATGGTTTTTGAGTTTAACCTAACTTGTTTGTTGATAAAGGGGATACCTTGCGGAAAGAGAGAAACCAATCATCTTCTCAATGGCTAGACTTGACACAGTGAAGAACATAACTGGTTTGGTTGAATGGTATGGTAAAGACAAGAGACTAAGAGAGATGGCTAACCTTGTAGTAGTTGCTGGATTCTTCGACATGTCGAAATCTAATGATAGAGAAGAGAAAGCTGAGATAAAGAAGATGCATGATCTCATTGAAAAGTACACCCTCAAGGGGAAGTTCAGATGGATAGCTGCTCAAACTGATAGATACAGAAACAGTGAGCTTTATAGGTGCATTGCCGATACAAAAGGAGTCTTTGTTCAACCTGCTTTGTATGAAGCTTTTGGTTTAACGGTCATTGAAGCCATGAACTGTGGACTACCAACTTTCGCCACGAATCAAGGTGGACCGGCTGAGATAATCGTTGATGGTGTTTCTGGTTTCCACATTGATCCCAACAATGGTGATGAATCTGTTGCCAGGATTGGAGACTTCTTCAGCAAGTGCAGTACAGATGGTTTGTACTGGGATAGTATCTCTAACGCTGGTCTCAAACGTATCTATGAGTGGTAAGTAGACTTGACTTAACTCTTATAACGCAAATGTGTCACAATACATTTGCTTATTTTGAGGTTTTGTATGGTCTTTGTAGCTACACATGGAAGATCTATGCAGAGAAGTTGTTGAAAATGGGAAGCATATATGGATTCTGGAGACAAGTGAATGAAGATCAGAAGAAAGCTAAGCAGAGATACATTGACATGCTTTACAATCTCCAGTTCAAACCATTGGTGAGTTTCTTTTTTTTACTATCATCTAAAGATTTACTATTGATGCTATCTACAAAACTAACCTTTATCATTGGTGTGCTTTCTTGTAGACCAAGAAAGTGACTATCCCTGAAGATAAATCTTTGCCTATGAGACTGGCTTCACTCCGTAACCTCCTTCCCAAGAAACCAGCATCTCTTGGAGGAGGAAGTAAGCAGAAGGAAGTCACAGAGACGAAACCAAAGAGTAAAGATGGTCAACAACGAAATGATGTCAAGGCAGAAGAAGGAGAGGTAAAAGAGGGGTTGCTTGCAGCTGAAGCATCAGAGAGGATGAAGAAAGTTTTAGAGACTTCTGAAGAGACACAGAGGCTAGAGAAGATGAAGATTGCATACGGACAACAACGGAACCAAGGAGGTTCATCGGTTAGGAACTTGTTCTGGTCAGTAGTGGTTTGTCTCTACATCTGTTACATTTTGAAGCAGAGGTTCTTTGGAACTTACTCGGTTCAAGAGGATTAAAAGTAAATTAAAAAGCTGTAAATATTTAATAAAGGAAAATATCATCAATGTAAAAGTTAATATATGAAAGTTATGGTCAGAAATAAAAACTGTATGAATTATTATTTCTATGATGTTTTGGCTTACCAGATTGGACAACTTTAAATAACACGTGTACGTACTCTCTGCATGTATTAATTATGAAAATTTGTTGAACATATATTTGAATTAATTTGTTAAGATAATAAATAAAGCAATGAATCGGTCCATATGATAATTAAATTTGAGATAGCTATATGGAGCAAACGAATGCAGAGACTGTATGTGAAGTTTCACTTTGTTCAAGGTCCCAAAATAAATGTGGTAAGGTGGGGAACTTTATATCAATGCTTTAAAACTCTATTTAATTGCTTCTTCTCTATCAGATTAATGTAAATATTTAATGAATACTCCTATAATATTAGGCATACATGAGTGGTAAATTAAAGACCAAAGTGATAATACTAGGGAATATGTAGATAACTTTTCTTCCTAAATAACTATCTCATCAATAGATTTATATTTTATAAATTGATGCATGACAAATTCATTATACTATGTTTGCTTCATCAATAGATATATTTTCTTTTGAAAACGATCAATAGATATATTTCATTTACGTTATAGCATTTATAATCTCATCCGATACGTTTCCATTTCATCCAATAATGACAAGATAACTAACACCAAAGGAGAGAATTCTCAAATCAATTTTTGAGATTTGTATTCTGATCATCAGGCGTTTCTTTTCCGTCAACCTAATCAACTTACGAGCTTCTTATCGTTTTCTTCAGCTAACGTTTAGTCATTCCTTTTGTCAACGAAAGTTTGTAGAAGTATGTAGTAGTATTAAATTCACATTGTTGTCAAGTTCTCAAGTTTCAACCATATTTCTTTCTTCCACAGTTTTCCATTTTCAATGTATGTACAAGTAACAAGTTTGACTTTTCTGATACATTATAAACTTTGAACTACGATTGGTTATTTGAATTTGGGAACTTCATAAAAAATGAACGACAATTTTGAATAATATTTTGATGATCTAAATTAAAATATCATAAAGCAGTAATGATACATTTCAAAAATTGATTGTTGGGTGTTAAGTAATCTCTCCATTTCAAATTGATCAATGTTTTAGAAGAAAATTGTTTAAAAAAGATACACTTTTTTTAATTTTCAATGCATTTTTATTATGTAATAATGGTAAATTGTAAAATTAAAAAAATATATATTTATTGAATCTTGATTGGTTAAAAATTGTGGAAATAGTTAATCACAAAATAATGTATTTATAATCAAAATTTATGATATTTTCTTAATATGTAAAACATACAACATCTTTTTAAAATGGATGAAGTAATAATTCTCTAAACACATTTACAAATATCATAGTATGAAATGTTAATTAGGAAGATATTCGTTCTAGTAATTCATTTTTCTCAATATGAAAAATATTAAATATCATTAAGTTTTATAGTAAATATTTTCAAAATGTTACAATGATTTTATTTCAGTTAACTGAATGCTAGTTTAATTATTAATTATAGCATGGTGATAGTTTAATTATTAATTATAGCATGGTGTAGATAAAACTGTATATCGTAGATTCTTGTAGATGGATAAAAGTATATGTTGTAAAAACATCTATATAATTGTTGTCATGAATCATGATCGCACACATAAAATAACTAATTAATTATGTACAAAAGCTGTAATAATTGGTATTTACAAACTTAAAAAATTTAAGCAGTCCATAATTGAAAACGGGTATTGAATAACGAGTGATGTTGCAAAATAAAGATATAATTAAATCAGGGAAGACATGAATAATAGCCATCTTAAATAGAAAAAACAAAACCTCATAAACGTTCACCGCATTCAGAGTATTCAGTAAATAATATTTTATGATTAGCAATTTTGTCTAAATTATGACCCATAGTAAATAAAAATACACCTTTTTTAATACTCGAGTTTAATGTCTTCTTCCTTGTTCACCATATTTATACAACAACAAGTAACATTTGATAAAGAAAAACAAACGTATATATAGATAGATACACAAAATTGTCTAACACATAGTACATATTTCATTTTTTTACATTTGTAAATGATAACAATAGTAAACATTTAGTTCCTTTTTACTTTTTACTATAAGACGTGAGGGGAAGTCGCCGGAGAAAGTGGTTAAAGCTCCCTTGCTTTTATCCAACCGCCGTCGATTAACCCTCCCTGGAGACAACAAACCAATCTCTTTCCAGAAAGAGTTAGTTGCGGAGAGAGAGAGAGAAAAAAAGAAGAAGGTTGGTTCGGTCCTCTCTCTCTCTCTCCTTACCCTCCGAGTATGGTGAGAGTACTACTTTGCAGTAATGGAAAGAACAAGAGACTTAAAAACCCCCTCTCTCTCCTATTAAAACCCCATCAGTTACACAATTTCTAAAGAGAGAGAGAGAGTTTAGGAATCTGTAATGAATGTGAAGAAGAAGCAAAAAGAAAAAAAGGGATTAAGAGAGGAGAAAGAAACCACTAATGGCGGCTTTAGAGTGAGAGGCTTAGAGCAAGTAGAGTTCATCACACCCTCCTCTCTCTAGGGGGTGACATTATTACGGCCTAAAAACAGAGTTTTCTTCTCTCCTTTATTTTAGCTGAAATTATAGAGCCAAAAAAAAAAATCAATCAATCTTCATTTCATATCAATGATTTGTTGCCTTAATCAAACCCTTTCACCTCCCGTAATCACCGCCTCTTTCTGATTCTCTTCCGTTTCGTTTTCCTTTTAACCTCTCTCTCTCTCTCTCTCCCTTCTTGTAGGTGCAAAAACTTTATCTCTCTTTCTCTGTTTCTGGTGGGTCTGCGTTAATGGCGACAGTGGTGTAAATGGACCATTAACAGTTTGTGGTTGGGTGAAAACTAAGTAACAAAAAGGAAAAAGAGTCTTTACTCTTTCTCTTCTTTGTCTAAAGAGGATGAGTTTCGTCGTCGGGGGAAGTGGTAGCGGCGGAGGAGACGGCGGAGACGGTGGTGGTGGTGGTAGACAACGTCACGACGCGTCTGAAACTGATAGGAAGAAGAAACGTTACCATCGTCATACCGCTCAACAGATTCAACGCCTCGAATCGTAATATTACTTCTCTTTAGTTTTTGTTTTTTGGTCTGAGAATGTTATTCTGATAACCGTTTGAATGTTTGCAGGAGTTTCAGGGAGTGTCCTCATCCAGATGACAAGCAGAGGAATCTACTCAGCAAAGAGTTGGGTTTGGCTCCGAGACAGATCAAGTTCTGGTTCCAGAACAGACGAACTCAGCTTAAGGTTCTCTCTCTATCTCTCTCCTGTTTATCTGAGTATTGTTGATTGTGATTCATGTTCTTTTGTGTAGGCGCAACATGAGAGAGCAGACAACAGTGCACTAAAAGCAGAGAACGATAAGATTCGATGCGAAAACATTGCCATCAGAGAAGCTCTCAAGCATGCTATATGCCCTAACTGTGGAGGCCCTCCCGTTAGTGAAGATCCTTACCTAGACGAGCAAAAGCTCCGCATGGAAAACGCTCATCTCAGAGAAGAGGTTTTTGTTTTTTTGTTTTTTGTTTTTTGTTTTTTGTTTTTGTCTTTTTATTTTCCCTTCATTTCTAATCTAAAATCTTTTTATTTGCAAACAGCTTGAAAGAATGTCCACCGTTGCGTCAAAGTACATGGGAAGACCAATCTCATCTCACATCTCAACTCTACATCCAATGCACATCTCACCGTTGGATCTCTCCATGACTAGTTTAGCTGGTGGTCCTTCGCTTGATTTCGATCTTCTTCCAGGGAGCTCTATGTCTAGTAACTTTGCTGTATCTGACATGGACAAGCCTATTATGAACGACATTGCTTTGACCGCTATGCAAGAACTGCTCAGGCTTGTTCACACAAACGAGCCTCTGTGGAGTAGATCAGATGGATGCGGAGAGGTTCTCAATCTTGGAAGCTATGAGAATGTTTTCCCAAGGTCAAGTAACCGAGGGAAGAACCATAACGTGAGAATCGAGGCGTCTAGGTCTTCCGGTATTGTTTTCATGAATGCTATGTCACTTGTCGACATGTTCATGGACTGTGTAAGTTACCTGAGACATCCCATCCTCATCATGTATCTGTATTAGCATTTGCGATATGAAGTTTGTCTTTTGAATTTGCAGGCCAAGTGGGCAGAGCTGTTTCCTTCAATCGTCGCCGCTTCTAAAACGCTTGCAGTGGTTTCTTCAGGAATGGGAGGTGGTACCCATGAGGGTGCATTGCATTTGGTAAACTTCCTTAACTTGTGATGCATCATTAGCATTATTAGTTTCCTCATGCATTTGGTTTGTGTAGATGTATGAAGAGATGGAAGTGCTTTCTCCACTAGTAGCAACACGCGAGTTCTGCGAGCTACGCTACTGTCAGCAGATTGAGCAAGGGAGCTGGATAGTTGTCAACGTCTCATATCATCTTCCTCAGTTTGTTTCACACTCTCACTCCTATAGGTTTCCTTCTGGATGCTTGATTCAGGACATGCCTAACGGATACTCCAAGGTTTGAGTTTGTTCTTTAAAGAAAACTATGTGTCATGTTAGCAAGTCCTCAAGTTGATGATATGTAACAGGTTACTTGGGTTGAGCATACTGAAACCGAAGAGAAAGAACCGGTCCATGAGATGTACAGAGACATGGTTCACAAAGGGATTGCTTTTGGAGCTGAACGTTGGGTTACTACTCTCCAGAGAATGTGTGAAAGGTTTGCGTCTCTTTTAGCACCAGCAGCTTCATCCCTCGGTGGAGGTAAGGCTGAATCAACATTTGGTAATCTAATTTTCTGAATGCTTTAATAAATGTTTGTTTTTGAGTTTCAGTGATTCCATCGCCGGAAGGGAAGAGAAGCATGATGAGACTAGCTCATAGAATGGTTAGCAACTACTGTATAAGTGTCAGCAGATCTAACAACACTCGCTCAACGGTTGTTGCGGAGCTGAACGAAGTTGGTGTCCGTGTGACTGCACATAAGAGCCCTGAACCAAACGGCACTATCCTCTCTGCTGCTACCACCTTCTGGCTACCAAACTCTCCTCAAAACGTCTTCAACTTCCTCAAAGACGAAAGAACACGTCCTCAGGTAACAACAAAATAGGACTCAGACATCTTCATAAGTAAAAAGACTGTTCCTATGTAATGATTAATGTTTCTTTGCTTTTTTTTTTTTAGTGGGATGTTCTTTCGAATAGTAACGCGGTTCAAGAAGTTGCTCATATAGCAAACGGATCACATCCTGGATGCTGCATATCGGTTCTACGTGTAAGCCTTTACCTCTATTTCAAAATCTCTGCATGATTCTTTGTTTCTTGGCTGATGGAGTTTTGTTTTGCTATTAGGCATCGAGTGCATCACAGAGTAACAACATGCTGATTCTACAAGAAACCTCAATAGACTCATCAGGAGCACTTGTTGTGTACAGTCCTGTGGATTTATCGGCGCTGAACATTGCAATGAACGGCGACGATACGTCATACATTCCAATCTTGTCCTCAGGCTTCGCAATCTCACCAGACGGAAACCGCAATAGTCCAAGTGCTGAGCAAGGAGGAGCCTCGTCGTCAAGCGGTTATGGAGGAGGAGGGTCATTGATAACGGTTGGGTTTCAGATAATGGTTAGCAACTTACCGTCTGCTAAACTTAACATGGAGTCAGTAGAAACGGTTAATAACCTGATTGGAACCACAGTGCACCAGATTAAAACCGGGTTGAACAACTGTCCTAGTGCTTCAACTACAGCTTGATGCAACAACCAATTAAAAGCTCTTTTCTGCTTTTTTCTTCTGGGTGTCTCTTTCTCTTCAATGATGGATCAGAGAAAGTGAATGCCATAGAGAGAGAGAGAAGAAAGGACATTAACTTCAAATTGTTCTGTTCTTGGACAAAACCTCATTTAAACAACCAGCTGGATTCTTACTCACCTTCTTCCTCCTCATCATCTCTCTTCATTTGTTGTTTCTTTTAATGAGATTTTTAGGTTTTTTTTACTATTATTATTGTTTTTGGTTAGAAACTGGAAGTCAAGAACGCACCATGCAAGTTCAAACTTTCTTTGTATGGTTCGGGTATTGACTTCTATCGCAAGGTTTTTGTTTCTTTGTTACAGTTAAAAGCTTTTAAACTTTGTTCATCTTTCTATTAAAATGGTATGTGTTCTGCTTTTGCCTTTTTCTTAAACCTTCCTCTTTGATCAAAGTGCGTCTGTTGATTGATCTAATTGTTGTTATGTAAATGAAATGAGATCTCTGACAAGTTGATGACTTTTTGAAAGTTAGAAGGATGGAAACAATAAAATATTTAATGATTTATAAATGCGATTTTCTTTTGGTTGGTTTGGTTTTATTGTAAGTTGTATTCGTACGGACCAATGAACCCATCACACTCTCTCATTGGTTTACAAATCTAATAAATTCACCTTGTAATGATCATCACATCAAACTTATGGTGAAGATTCATGTCACGTCTCTCACCAACACAATCACGTCCAACGTGCGGTTTTGTTTTGTTTTTTTTTATTATAGAATTTTATTATTATATTATTATCATCATTTTATCAAATACCACATGTTTTTTTTCAAAAGTTTGGTTGTAGTTTCTGACCGTGTATCCAAAAAAAAGTTTATGATTCAACTTGTGATTTAATAGTCAACAGTTTATTAAGAGTTAATTTGTTCAAAAACTATAAAAGATAGACAAATTAGGTAAATACACAAAACATTGTTTTCTAGGGGGCTGGCGTATTCATCGAGTGAAAGTATATTACCATAGTAACCCTATACTATATTCCCGCAGAAATTAGTGAGGTCATAACTCATAAGGTTATTAGGATTTTGTTTAGATTTAGTTAAGATATAGTAATTTTTTTTATTATTTTTCTGGTAAAATATTTACTACTTCTTTCCTCCCTCCCCCTTTTCTCTCTAACCTCTCTCTAGAAGCGCAGCCCCTTTTCCGGTCGATCTCGGCCCCTCCGGTCGCTGGTGTTCTAGCACCGGTACTGGTTCCGTGAGGGTCCCTTCATTTTCTTTCTTTCTTGTTCATGGCCGGAGCTTCATCTTGAGTTTTAGGTCTTTCGCTGGCCTAATATGGTGGTGCTTGTTTGCTGTCGGCGTTTCCAGTTTGTTCAGGTGGTTTTGCGGCGGTGGTCATGCATGTCCGGATCTTTAGAGGACGAGATCCGGTTCTAAGATTCGTCTTGACTGCGCAGTCTCAGTCCCTTCCTTGCGACCTCTTGGAGTTCTGATTGTTCGACCGATGCTGAAGGGGAAAGCGGTGAGTCGTTATGGTGGGGAGGGATTGTTGGTGCTTGAACTGCTGGGATCGATGAGTAAGCTCCTGTTCGAGGACAATGGTGGGTCTTGAAATGGATCTCTGGCAGCGGCTGGATTGTATACCGAAGAGTCTGTTAGGTATAAATACAATATTAGCCGGATATAAGTTAAGCAAATAGGAAAAAATGTATAATGAATATATTAGCCAGATATAGTTACAATATAATTACTCTATTGTTTTATTTTCAGGTTAAAACAGACCGGCGGATATAGTTACAATAATACCCGGCTAACTCCGATGATAGAATTTATGTTCAATTATAATAAGTTTTTGCTATCGGATACTTTACTATTTGACTAGGTAAACTGAAATCTAGCCGGCCAAGTACTAAGTTGGCTATGTCTTAGGCAATATTTTAGTTGGCCAGATACAACCGTAAAGAAAGATGACTATCTTCACAAATTTATAAGTGTAAGACATGCAGTAGCTGTCATTAGTGATCCTATACATGGATAACACATTTTTTAGCCGGTTATCCATACTAATGACAAGTTACAAGTAAACTTATGGTTGTGTCCACAATAGTTGTTTGGCATGATATAAAGTTGATTAACGACAAAATACATATGGTTAAGCACCTACAAATTAATTTAACTTTCGTGTTTTAAACAAATACAGCTGTTGACATAAGCAATATAATGATGATTATCATAAAAGATTCAAAAGTTTTATCCCACATTATGTGTTTGCTTGACTCGAAGAAAGAGCTGTTCACATTGGTTTACAAGTTTTAGCTGACTACATTTCACATTGCCATGATATAAAATTGATTAACTAGTTTTAGTTGATTCCATTTCGTGACTTGGTTTCTGCAGATCGGAGGCAAGAGCTGTTCTGAGGAATCTCCTGTAAAAAAATGATCGCATTGAATCACCAAAAAGACTAGAAACAAAGGACAATATTTGAAATGTGTCACTGTTATAAATCGTTGTAGGTCGTCCTTTCATCTTCTTACCCAATCTGTTCTTACCAGTAAGCGGGGCTACCCCTCCGCGGAGCCACCACTGTCTCCACTAGGTTGGCTATCGGTGAAAGAAGAAGGTCCGTGTACAAAAAGCCAGTGACGCTTCGCACTTTTCTGTCTGTATTTCCTCAGTCTACCTTTTCTCTTCTTCAGCCGCTCACTTCCATGTTCATGTTCAAGCCGCTGATTGAGTTTTGTTAGTACTGCTGCGGTAGTGGCGACTTTGAGCTCGTGGGCTTGTAGGTGGTTCTGTCGGTTGTCTGGGATTGTGGTGATGAGTGGTTGGGTATGAACATGGTTTCTGGAATTTGAAATTCGAGAAATTTTTAGTTTAGGAAAAAAAAAATCGAAATGAGAGAGTTTTAAGTTACGGAAAAAAATTTTAAAATAATAAAATAGCACAAGTTGTCTGACACAAGAGGTTTCATGTAACGATGGTTTATCATAATGAGAATATAGAGAAAATGGTTTGGTTAGAAGGCAAAGTATAGCTTAATTATGAAATGGTATAGGGGTAAAAGGGTCAGAGAAATTTCGATGTAAACAACACGGACCCAAAATGTGTATATAGTTAAATAGGTGATAATATGTATGTGTAGAGTGCAATTTCCTTGTAGAGTTTGGATCCCTAGATAGATATAATAGAGAAAAAGACAAAAATAGCACTAAATCAAGTTTTTGTTCCCAAACTAGCACTCAAAGTCAAAAGTCACAAAAATAACACTTAATGTTTTATCAAAAGTCACAAAATTAGGGTTTAGAGTTAAAGAGTAGGGTTTAGGATTTAGGGTTTAAGGTTTAGGGTTTAGAGTTTAGGGTTTAGGGTTTAGG
>NC_027753.1:27902698-27916618 GCF_000695525.1 Brassica oleracea var. oleracea
CTATTTTTGTGATATAAACTTAGAAATGTGCTATTTTGGAGATTTGCCCTTTCAAATTTTGAAAAATAAAAAAATTAAAATTTTCGAATGATAAAATGCTATTTTGGTCATTTTAGTTTTTGAGTACTATTTTTGTGATATAAACTTAGAAATGTTGTGTTACGGAGATTTGACTATAAATGTACTTTCTGTCTATAAGTTAGGTCACATGCCAATAAAGGTTACTTGACGTTGCTAGTCTAAGAGACTACTACTAGACTTCTTTTCTTCTTTTTCTAATAGTTCAAACAAAAATTAAACAGATAATTATTGTGGTATATATTGTGAATTGTTGAAATTATTATTACTAAGCCGTAAATTACATTAGATAGTTAGGCTGTTAGACTCTTAGCTAAGACCTTGATGTAACTATGTCAGAAATGACATGAATACAAAATTGGGAAGATACATAACCAAGAGAGTGAATGAGACATGAAATAAATTTTCTTACTGGTATGATCAATGATGTGTTGCAAATTTAATGACTTTTCCATCCTCCTCCTAATTTCTCTAAATTTTCTAAATAGGTGAAGTTATTTTCAAATGATGATTTTTTTTTGTTTAAGAAAAAAAAAAGAAAAGAATACCTTTTAAATCTTATTTATTTCCTATAAAAAAAATAGTAGTGAATATTGGGCTAAGAAATTAACTAGGCCTGAATAAAGTCCGATTGTCTAGAGTAAGCCCAATGGAGAAGACAAAACCCAAACATCATCACTTCATGTTTTGTCAATTTCCGTGTTCATCCTCATCATCCCTGGAAAACGCAGGAACCCTAATTTTCTGAGAGTTCGATTAGAAGCGAAGACGATGTCAGGGAGGGAAGTTAAAGAATACACAAATCTCTCCGACCCTAAAGGTGCAACCTTTAATCGAACATTTGTTTCTGGTTAGATTTCATCGTATGGGTTTCTCGATTGAGCTTCGTTTACTTTTTGATTGCAGATAGGAAACTAGGGAAGGGGGGTAAGATAGATGATGAAGATGTCACCTTTCAACGGATGGTTGCAAAGGTTAGCGCCTCGCCCTCTCCTTTGTTACCTAGTTGTATGCGAGAGCTTATCTCTGTGTAAATTGTTCCTCTTTCTTGCATTATATTATAGTTATTTGATTCGTCTTTTGAGTGTCATCGGTTTGATCAAGCTCTTGTTTCTTCCTTGCTTCCATACCCCTGGATCAACGTGGTGTTTTATTGACTGTTGTGGTTTATAGAGAAAGCTCTTTCTTTGAAGTGTTGTTGGTTATTGATGTCTGTGAAGTGATTCTATTTTTGGGAAGAGACTGTTCTGATAACATGCCCCGGCAGGGATAATGGCCCCTGCCAACTTTTTTTTGTGGTTATTTGCATTTAGATGCAAGATGTTGCTGGTGAGCGTGGAGGCTATCTTCATGGAAGAGGCGGTACCAATCTCTCTCCCTTTCTTTCTCTCTCATCTCTTTGAAATTGTTTCATTACTTTTGAAGTGTTTTTTTTTTTCCTGTAGCTTTGGACAGCGACGATTTACTTTATTTGAAAGAGCAGATGGAGGCAGAGCAGGATGCAGAGCGCCTTCTGAGACGAACTGAGAAGAGGGCTTTTGCTGCCTTTAAAATATCCTTTCTTGTTTGATTAATGTTCAGTAGCTAGCCATGATTTCATTCACCACTGTATATGTCTTTCTTGACCATGAATCACAAAGCTGCAACCCAAGCTGATTCATCTCCAGCATCTATTCCTTTGCCACTTCGTGTTGAGACCAAACCAAAGAGTGGTATCAGGTAGCAGTTTCCTCCCTTTCTACTTTATTCACACCATGGAATGGATTGTCTTAAGACTCTTAGTCGGTGACCAACTTTGTGTGTGTTTCCAATGTGTAGGCAGCAAGATTTGCTGAGAAGGGTTGTTGAGGTTAAACCAAAGCGACCAAAGGTCTCTACGACCTCAAGTGCAGAAAGAAGCGATATAGGTCCAACAGAAGCAAAGGTTCAAAGAGATAAGCAGAAAGAAGAAGCTAATGCAGTGTCAAAGAAACTGGACAGACCTGAGGAGGAGCAACCCAGAGGGAAAGCAGCAGAAAGCAATGTGCAAGGTCAAAATGCTTTGAAAGGCTTGCTGGGATTAGCATATGAGTCTTCAGATGAAGAAGACTGAGAGGAGTGATGAACACTGAACAGGGTTCTTTCTCCATTTAGTCTCGTCGCGTTTTGTTTTTGCCGTCTCCAATATTTATGTTGAAAGCTTATAAGAGTTTAGCTTTAATGTTCAAGACAGCCCGTGGAGCCCTGCACTTGTTGTAATTTGTTGAGATCAAACGGGTTTGTTGGAGTTTGAAATAGAGAATTGTTTCCGAAACCATACGGTTGTCATGTTATGTTAGTAAGAGCTCATGATGTCAAACGTACAAATTTACATGAAGAAAATGGGAAGAGAAGGCTAAATTAACTAGGTGATCATGAGTTGAACAAACTTCTGGCTATCAGAGCTTTCAGGCTTCCAAGTGCCTGTATTGCAGAAATTGAGAGGTTATGTTCGGCTTTCTTGTGGTCAGGGCCGGACATGAAAAGGTTGCTTGGGTGGATGTATGTAAACCAAAACATGTAGGGGGACTAGGCAGGCACTCCATCTCTAAAGGTGGTAAATATGGTCAGTTGCCTTAAGCTTATATGGTGGTTGTGTTCGGCGAAGTCGCTGTGGATGCAATGGATACAAATGTATCTTATTCGAAAGAATTTGTTATGGTCTTTACTTTGAGGGAAACTTCCCAAGCTGGATCATGGTTGTGGAGGAAAATTTTAAATGCTCGAGAACTGGCTAAAGCTTTTCACACATTAGAAATGGTGTAACCACTTTTTTTTTGGTTTGATTGTTGGACTGACATGAGCAGATTACATGACATTATTGGAAACAGAGGTGTTACATTGACATTGACATGGGCATAGCAGAAACAGCAACAGTGGAAGATGTCATTAACACCCACAGGCAGATAAGGCATCGAGTCTCGGGCTTAAATCAAGTGGAGGATGAAATAGATTAGAGGAGGCAAACAAGGGTTGAGGTAGAGGATATTCAGATATGGAGACAAAATGAAAATAAGTATAGCAACAAATTCTCATATAAGAACACTTGGCAGCAAATAAGATAGAAGTGACCACAGTTTATTCTTGGAGTAAGAGTATCTGGTTTGCGAATAGAACACCAAAGTAGGCCTTCTTAATGAGTGGAATTTTGGGTGATGACTGACTATACTACTACTAGTAATTTAATGGAAGCTCTAATAAAGGAATCAACATCAAGCCGGATAAAACTCTTTATTACAATACAAGGTATGCTGCTTTCCAGGCGGCTGCAGTCCACTGTATATGGCGTGAAAGAATTAACCGGAGACATGGAGAGGATCCTTCACCTCCTCTCAGACTTGAGAAGCATATGGACAGGAGAATAAGAAACAGACTCGGCACAATTCGTCTTCAAGGAAAATAGAGTTTATGAAGCAGGGCTTTCTAACATGGTTTGGTTCAAGGATAAGCAAGCACCTAAGCACGTTTTTTACATTCATATGGTTTATTAGTTATGAGATATATATATATATATATATATATTTTTTTTGAACTTATTTTATGAGAGATATTTTTAAAAAAGTTAAAAACACTTCTCTGAAAAAGAAGCACTAGATGTAACACAATCTTTTGGTTTGAATATAACTTCACATTCATTCCAAAAAAAAAAGGAGTAGTTTGTGAATCTAGAGGTCATTAGCTTAATTGGAAAGAAATTTAACCATTGTACCAGAGATCTCTTGTTAAAATGATCGTTGAGACAAAACTAGCATTACATGCTGAGTTTTGGGTACAGAGGATTATGAGTTTCGGTCCAGAAACTTCCTTATATTAAGAAAAAAAGAATAGTTTGTTTCAGATTTCAAGAAGATGAAGATGCCTACAAGCTTATGCAATGTGGGAGATTGATGATGCTTGTGACAATACCAAGTTTGTGACTTAACCAACGGTTTATATGAAATACAACATATCATCCATAATAACATAATAGCTTGCTTGATTATTTGGGAGGGGTGAATAGGAGATAATGTGAAAATATTGGTTAATTGGTAATAACCCCACAACTATGCTGTATTTCACTTAGATGCCCCTCCCTGTTTGTTTGTTGGTCCGTGAGAGTCAATTCAGCGGCGCGTGTGGGGGTTTCGGAAAATGGGCGAGGAGGAAGCAACTAGAGGAGAAGATACGGTGGAGGAGATACGACGTATGAGTGGTTACGGCGGAGATGTGATAGCCGTCGGTGGGTTTCCGACTTCATACTCGGAATCTGATTCGGATTTGGCGGCGGCGGAGATAATGATCATATGGGCTATTCAAGGCCCAACTTCGTTTGCTCCCAACACCTTAGTTTCGCAGTCTTCTCTTGAGCTGCGTCTCGACGCTTGTGGCCACTCACTCTCTATCCTCCAGTCTCCTTGTTCACTGGTAAACCTCTTAGCTTAACATAATCATAGCATAAAAAATGTGAACTTTTAGGGTTTATACATTGTATTTTAACTTAGGTAGTTAGGTTGTAGAAGATGCTTGTGTTAGTGGCTTTTAGCATAGCATTGAAGGCAGTGATGTAACTTGATTCTTCTTGCACTGATCATGAAATGGGTTTGAACTATCTCTTGTGTGTTTTGTTGTATATTGGGATGTAAAGAACACGCCTGGAGTAACGGGGTCAGTGATGTGGGACAGTGGTGTGGTCCTAGGGAAGTTCTTGGAACATTCTGTTGATTCCAAAGATCTTTCTCTTGAAGGCAAGAAAATCGTTGAGCTGGGCTCTGGTTGTGGCTTAGTTGGGTGAGCTAAAAAAAGTGCAAATCTTTATCTTCCGTGATTGAACTCCACGAGTACTGTGTTTTGAAGTTTGCTCTCTCAGTTGTATCGCAGCCCTTTTGGGTGGCGATGTTGTCCTCACCGATCTCCCGGATAGACTGAGGCTACTCAAGAAGAACATCGACACCAATCTGCAACGTGGGAACACAAGGGGATCTGCTGTTGTGCAGGAACTTGTTTGGGGAGATGACCCTGATCCAGATTTGATTGAACCACTCCCTGATTACGGTACATTTATTCATCTCATCCGCTTTTGCTTTGCACACACCATTTTCACACCTTTTTTACTGTCTCTGCACTTTTGTAGTATTAGGCTCAGATGTTATCTACAGCGAAGAGGCTGTTCACCACTTGATCCAAACGCTTGTGCAACTTTGCGGCGATCAAACTACAATCTTCTTATCAGGAGAACTACGGAATGGTATTATTCTTTCTCCTTCTTGTGTGCTTTCACTCACCTTACATATAACAAAGTACACAATGTCTAATTTTGCTGCTATCCCTTATTATGTCAGATGCTGTTCTTGAGTATTTCTTGGAATCTGCGCTGGAAGATTTTGCGATAGGGCGTGTGGAACAAACACAGTGGCATCCGGATTATCGCAGCCGTAGAGTAGTGCTTTACGTTCTTGAGAAGAAGTCGAAGAGATGCCTCGCTGATGTTTCTTCGCTTAATCAGTCTTGTTAGCCATTGAGGTTTGTTTTGTTTACAGTGTATGATGACGGACCACATTAGAATAAGACCATTATAAATTATAAAAATATGACTTTGTTACAAGTAGTAGTTTTGTATTCTGTTAAACATTATTATATACGATTTGAGGATCAGACATGAAAGTTTCCCATAAGAAAAAGTGACAAGCTGGGTGATGGAGCCAAGGTTAATATAAGATGCAGAGTGGGTTGGCGACTTTCTTTGGTTTTTTACTTCGACGTTTTCAGTATTAAGATCCAATCATTGTCAGTTCTTAACGACTATTGACTTTCTGAAACTGGAAAAAAACGAATGGCTAAGGACTATGTTTCCTCTATTCTGAAATATCTGCTTCTGCATCTTGTCTTCTTGAGTCAGCAACATGCTGATTCTGCCTCTATCGTCAAGTTTCTTCCTGGTTTTGAAGGCCCTCTTCCCTTTGAGCTTGAAACCGGGTTTGTTTTCTCTTCTTTTTATGGTTAGTTATTTCTGTGTTGACTCTTACTAGGTTACTGTTTCTTGTGAATGAAGTTACATTGGTGTTGGTGAGGAAGAGGAAGTGCAATTGTTCTACTACTTCATCAAGTCTGAGAGGAAACCTGAAGAAGACCCTCTTCTTCTTTGGCTAAGTGGAGGACCTGGCTGCTCTTCCATCCATGGTCTTCTTTTTGAGAATGGTGAAATTTAAAACATTGATAAACTCAATTCTTATGCGTCTCTTATTACTAGTTTTAATTGTATACATGTATATGATGAGTAGGGCCTCTGACTATGAAGCTTGAGGTGTACAATGAAACTCTACCTTCGTTAGTCTCTACTACATACTCATGGACAAAGGTAACAACACAAAGTGTGTTTACTCATATGGCGATCACAAAACCTGATGATCAGTTCTTGATCATGTTCCTCAAACGTCTAGCATTATATTCTTGGATCAGCCTGTTGGAACTGGCTTCTCCTTCTCAACTCAACTTGTTGATACACCAAGGGATTCAGGAGAGGCCAAACGGATCCATGAGTTTCTTCACAAGGTGAGAAACATAATTGTTCTCTTAAAATATGTCACGGTTCCCAGTAAGAAATATGAACTGTTCATTGTGCATAGAATTTAAAAGCTCATTTTCTTTTCATGGTTGTTGTGCAGTGGCTAGGTAAGCATGAAGAGTTTATTCTCAACCCTTTCTATGTTGGCGGGGATTCTTATTCTGGTAAGGTTGTTCCTGCCGTCGTTCAAGAAATCTCTAAAGGTATGTATGGACACAGAGGAAACATGATGGATGATACATGCAATCATCAATGCTTTAAACCTCCAATAAATCTTCAGGTTCGTCGGTATTTTGTTGCTTCTTTTATGACATATGCCAAAGCATTAAAAAACTGATAGTTTTTCTTTGTCCGGGGTATACTGACCAACAACAGGGTTATGTTCTCGGTAACCCGGTAACAGGATCCGAAGTTGACTTTAACAGCCGTATTCCATTTGCTCGTGAAATGACACTGATCTCTGATGAGCTCTACGAGGTATGAAGCATGAAGTTTGCGTTTGTTTCTTGTTCCAACAGTGTAGTTCAAATGTCTTTCTTTCTTTTTGCAGTCTCTGAAGAAAATCTGCAAAGGAAAATATGTAAATGTTGATCCAGGTAACACAGAATGCTTGAAACTCGTTGAAGAATACAACAAGGTACACACTCTTGAATGTTTTTTTTTCTTAGTTGATATTGTGTCTGCTTAATTAGTAAAAGAACATCACTCAGTACAGAACTTTTGTGGTTTCTTTATAGTGTACAAAGACAGTAAACCCATATCTTATATCAGAACCATTGTGTGAAACTGAGACTCCAGATTGCTATGTAAGTAATACATATCCTAACACTCTTTTAACTGTTAAACCATTGAGGAAACAAATATATATATAAAAGGTTGCTTTTGCAGATCTTTAGGTATTTGCTAGCTAGCTACTGGGCCAATGACGAAAGGGTACGCAAAGCTCTTCAAATCTATAAGGTATATAAAACATGTTCATTTCAAGGTTTTGGATAAAGAAAAGTGTTTAAGAGGATATGTGATTGCAGGAGAGTGTAGGAAAATGGGTACGATGTAAATTCGATATTCCTTACATTAAAGACATTATTAGTAGTATACCTTACCATATGGATTGCAGCATCAGTAGCCATCGTTCTCTCATCTTCAGGTCAGAGTTTAACTTCTTTTTCATTTTTTTCCTCACCAAGATCCATAACTTTATGTGGTTTTGGGTGAACAGTGGTGATCACGATATGGCAATACCTTACCTTGGAACTCAAGCTTGGATAAGATCGCTTAACTATTCTGTAATTGAGGACAAGAGGCCATGTATGATCAATAATCAACTCGCTGGGTATTATATTTGAGTATTCTTGTTTATTGTTTTTTTTAATAGAGAGTCACCTACTCACCTCAGAGATCAACCAATCTTTGCTTCTTCTTGGCAGATATACAACAACTTATGCAAATAAAATGACATTTGCTACTATCAAAGCAAGTCTTTCCCTACTTCTCTTTAAAATTTTCAGTCGGACATTTTTTACTGTAGTTTTAACTGAATTGCGTTGTGGGTTTTGAGTATAGGGAGGTGGTCATACAGCAGAGTATAAACCAGAGGAAAGCTTTATCATGTTTCAACGGTGGATAAATGGCCAATCTCTGTAAACAACTAACCTATATTTAAACAAGCTCTGTATACACACATGATGTGGTATTATTTACCTGTAATCATTGAGGTTGTTTGTGTGACGATGACTTGCCACTTGACATTGGAGTATATTATGAGATGAAAATTTACTTTTTATGTTTTAAAGTAAAACTAGATTTTGATCCGCGCTTTTAAAGTGCGGGTTTGTTTTCGGAATAAAGTAAATTTATGTGATATAAATTTATATTTTATATTTTTCTATTTTGCATTTAAATGCTACAACAATACTAATATATTTCTACAATATATATATATATATATATATATATATATATATAAATATATACTGTTCTGATGAAAATAATTTCGACTATGAAATATGTAATCAGGTTTTAGAGTAATATGCAAATATAGGCGACAAAGATTTAAAATATGTAATCAGATTTGAATAAAATAAAAGAATTTTTTTACATTTACATAGCATTTTGAGTTATCATAGTAATTAGTTAATAATATCCGTACCTAAAATCCGACCCTTAATCAATCCGAAAGTCAGCATCCTAGATCTGATTAGACCTAGTTTATATACTTGAATGAATTTTAAATTGCTATATCCGAAAAACCTATTTCAAATCTGACAATCCGAGAGCCGAATGAGTATCCAAACATGTATATAAGTTATAATTATACTCATAATAATATTCATACCTAAAGCTAAAATTATAAATAAAATATATTAGCTATTTTGGGTATTTATGGTTAAAAATGGATGTTTTAGAAGCAAAATATCCAGATCAATTGTATTCATGGTTACTTTCAGATCAAAATAACTTATTTGAACCATATCTAATAAGTATTTTTGGTTATTTTTAATTATTTTGGGTAAATTTATGTAATTTAGATATAAATACCCAGACTAAGTCGGAAAGTTTGGTTATTTCAGTTAAAAAATATCCGAATCCGAGCCAGATATAACATCCTGAACTTTTTAAAATCTATTTATCAGAAAAGATATGACAATAAAATAAATAAACCTGTTTAATTTTAAGATCTAATAGAATTATAATAATATTTTGTTTGTGTGTTAATGTATTTTTGGTTTTTTTTATACGGGTAAAATATATCAGATGATAAAAGTTAAATATATTATATTAAAATAAAGTATATATATATATATATATATATATATCTCAAATAAATTATTTCTGTCAGTCCAAAACTATGAATTTATGTTGAAAGAAAAAAAAGAAGATGAATCTTAAACCTATTAAGTTAATATAACGGAAAAATGTTGATAAAATATGTTACTATTTACTCCCAAAAAAACTATAAAGATTTTTGGCCTGATAATTTAGTTATAACTATAAAAGGAACTAGATTCTGCCCCGTCCTTAAAAGGGTATATTTTTTGTTTTACATTTTTTTTAGAAATTTTAATTTTTATATCTGTGTTTTAATCATATTTGTGTTTGTTTTTGTATAATATTTTTCTTAAATGATTAATAAGAAGTTTTAATAATTGTATTAAAATAGTTGGACCACACCTATATCAATAATATCAATAGGTCATATTCCTGTTTTAACAGAATAGATAGTTGAGAGAAATGAGTCCCATCTATTTTGTATGATTCATACGAGAAACAAAGGAACTTACATGTTATACAAATATAAATTAGCTGAGTAAAAGAAAAAAAAATGAAAATTAGTTATAGTTATTATATAGATTTAGTCAAACATGTTCCGGTCATTTATTTGCACAGTCTCGTAAATATTTTGTAACGCGAGTTTTTTTATTTGTATAGATAAGAGTTGTGGATCCCTAGAATAGAGGATTGGAGGAGTAGTTACAATACATCAAATTATAAAAGGTATCGGCATTTGATTTTGTAAAATGAAGTCCAATAGCAAATAAGAAATATTCCTTAAAAATAGGACATTAGTGGTTATGAAACTGCTTTGTTATTTAGATGCATGTAATTAGTTATATAAGCAGTTATATATTGATGTCGTATTATTTTAAATTGGACTTAAATAATATCAACCGGACATGTTCTTAATTTAATACTCCTTCAGTTTCTAATTGTAAGTAGTTTTGTTTAAAATCACGAATATTTAGAAAATTGTTATTTAAAAGAATATATTATTTAATCAATTAATTCAACCAATTATTAAAAACCTAACATTATTTTATTGGTCACACAATATCCAATAAATGAAAAAGATGCATTGAAATCTGTAAATTACTTATATTGTGAAACAAACTCTTTTTTTTTTTTTTTGTTCAAAAAAAAAAAGAATAAAGTGACAGGTTCGGTGATGTATCCAAGCTTTGAGAGATGAAGAGTGGGTAGCAAGTTTTTTTTTTTTTTTTGGGTTTAGTATATAGATACAATCATTGTCCAGTCCTTTAAGGCCATTGACTTTCTGAAACTTGAAGAACTAATGGCTAAAGATTACGTTTCCTCTGTTCTGAAATCTCTACTTCTGCTTCTTCAACTTGTCTTGTTGATTCATGATGCTGATTCTGCCTCCATCGTTAAATTTCTTCCTGGTTTTGATGGCCCTCTTCCATTTGAACTCGAAACCGCGTTTATTTTCTCTTCTTTGTTGTGGTTAATTGAATCTATGTTGACTCTTAGTAGGTTACTGTTTTCTTGTGAATGAAGGTACATTGGTGTTGGTGAGGAGGAGGAAGTGCAATTGTTCTACTACTTCATAGAGTCTGAGAGGAACCCTGAAGAAGACCCTCTTCTTCTCTGGCTAAGTGGAGGACCTGGCTGCTCTTCCATCTCTGGCCTTCTTTTTGAGAATGGTGAAATCTAAAACGTTGATCTTCTTCTTTATCTTGTTCTTCTGCGTATCCGATGTTGATGAAATTCAACAACAGGGCCTCTAACTATGAAGCTTGATGCTTACAATGGAAGTCTGCCTTCTTTGGTCTCTACTACATACTCATGGACCAAGGTAACAACACCAAGTGTGTCTATTCATATGACGATGACAAAACCTGACGATCAATTCTTGATCATTTTCCTCAGGTTTCAAACATAATATTCTTGGATCAACCTGTTGGAACTGGCTTCTCCTACTCAAGAACTTCACTTCATAACAAACCGAGTGATTCAGGGGAGGCCAAACGGATCCATGAATTTCTTCAAAATGTAAACTACTGACAAACTTTGATGTCTCTTGGAGCGACGGTTTTTGGTGCATAGACATTTAGGAGCTTGTTTCTGCTTCTTTTTGTTGTGGTTGTGCAGTGGCTAGGAAAGCATCAAGATTTTACCTCAAACCCTTTCTATGCTGCAGGAGATTCTTATTCCGGTATGATTATTCCGGCTCTGGTTCAAGAAATCTCAAAAGGTATCCATAGTTCTTTTATATGAAACCTCCACACCCTTTTCTAATATCCCTTGTAACAGAAGAAACATGATGGTGCAGGAAATTATCAATGTTGCAATCCTCCAATTAATCTTCAGGTTCTTCAGTATTTCTTGTTTCTTATATTTGATTTCTTTTAGTATGTGCAAATGGAGCATTTCAAACAAAATTAGAGCATCTTCATTAGGTTTTCACCATTAAAGTTTTGAAAAATAATATAAGTGAATAAGAGAAAAGGAGATGAGCTTCAAATGAGAAACTCAACAATTTTTCTTTGAGAAATTTTTGAGACATTTGACGTTGTATCAATGGTTTATGTATTCGACGATTATAAAATTAATTACATAACTAAAATGAACAAAATATTATTTTTATATTAGTGAGATAATTCATATGAGTTGTTCACCAAAAATGATGCTCTTAGGTTTAAAATATTTATAATATCTTCTAAAACTTTATATGTATGTAATTAAGCTGTAATAAAAATTACTATTAACCCATCGATTATACATTTAATACAAAATTTCACAAAAGCCTAAAAACTGATATTTTTTTCGTCCTTGACAACAACCTTTACAGGGCTACATGCTCGGTAACCCAATAACAGAACATAGTGGTGTAAACTACCGCATTCCATATGCTCATGGTATGGCACTCATCTCTGATGAGCTCTACGAGGTATGCATAATGAAATGAGCTTTTCAATGGTCCAATAACTAAATCATCAGAGTAATTAAGATGTCAATCCATTTCTAAGAGTTTTGAATCAAAAAGAATTTAGATTTTCAATTAAGCTAAATGCAATCAATAAGATGAATGATTTCAATCAATCTAACAGGTTTCTAAAGCAATTAAACAACAACTTTCAATCAATTGGAATAAGGAGGAATCATAGACATATGATTTTGATTTCAGATGACTAAGATTAAATCTAAAATGACAAGGTTTCAATCAACACATTTTCCTAAGTCTAGATATCAATTCTAATCAAGTTCTCTTCCTAGATAAAAGCTCATTTACTCTCATGATCAAACATCAAATTCCTTTGGTTTGTGTCAATCAAGCAATCATTAAGGATGGATCATTCGACTTTCCTAACTCCCCTAACATCAAATCCCTTTGGTAGGGTAAGCTAAGAGCTTGATGAGTTGGCTCAGACATTTCATCGAACACCTTCTGGGCAATGAAATGTCTAGAGTTCTACTAGATCATCACTTAATCATCCTAAATCATCCTAACCCACGAATCCAAAGATGACTACTCACTCATAATCATGGTAGACACTAGATCATTAGTTGATCCAAATCTAAACATGATTAATGGTCAAAGTAATCAAGCAAAGATAAGAAATTATGATCAAGATTAGATCTTTCACCCAAAAGTGACTTTTGATTAGATAGAAAACAAGATAAGTCCTAAGATAAGGTCTAAAAAATATTTATAGTGGCCTAAAAACGAGTTGGGTCGACCCAACAAGCATGGATTGACCCAAAATAATTTGGGTAAAAAATTGGTAAAAACATAAGTGCAACTTTTTCTCAGTGTCGCAGCTGGTTTTTAACATGTCATTTGGCCGCTACAGAAGGCTGCTGCACACTCCAGCGGCATGTTTCTTGTCGTTTGGCCGCTGCATCTTCCAGATATCGGGCAGGGAGTAGTGGATTTCTCCAGCGGTTGTCTTGGCCACTGCATTTGGCCGGTGGGACAGTTGGGAACTCGTCTTATGAACCAAAATCACATTTCTTGTCTCTAAACCATCTCCAAAGGTTCCAAACTCACCAAATAGCATCTCCATCACCTAATAGAGACAAATGTATATGCAATGCACCTAAATCTACTCTAAATGCATCTAAATGGAAAAATTGAGAACTAAAATGATTGCTAAAACTATGTAAATACACAAGATATCAACTTCCCAAACTAGAACTTTACTTGTCCACAAGTAAACTTTCAAGATCAATTAGAAGAAAAGTTTGAAAATGGGAGCTCATAACCAAAAGACACAGTTTCTAACCTTCAATGTAACATCCCAAAGAAAACATAGCAAATAGCATAATCAACTTTCTTAGTGCACTCTAGCTTCTCAAGGCCTATCAAGAATCTTTTGTCTCTACACAAGTTACATTGTCATTCAGCCAACAAATTCCTTAGCTAACTCTCACATTCATTCACACACACATACACACAAGGTGAATTCTTGCAAATGGATATTTGATCTCAATCATTTGGCTTGGTGAGAAAAGATGGTCTAATGTGAAGAAAAATGGGATTCAAT
>NC_027753.1:27916713-27917583 GCF_000695525.1 Brassica oleracea var. oleracea
AGCAATTCATGCATACAATGCTTGTTCTCATCATTCTACCTCTTTCCTAAGTAGCTTTAAGTTCTACCCTTCTTTTCTTTCTTACTCAAACCCAAAATACTCCCACTTTCATCTCTCACCCATTGAACTCTCCTTTCTTTCCTTTGATTTAACCAAATTTAAACTTTTAGACTTAGCTCTCTTCTTTTCTTTTCCCCCACTCAACTATTGTTTCTTTGATTCCTTTTTTTTTTAATTTGGGAGGGGGTTCTATTGATACTTTAGAGCTTTTTCTTTCTAACTTTCTTTGTCCCTAGGGGTTTCTTACTTTAAACACTCTTTTTGGTTCATCTCTTTCGCTCAATCTCTCTCATTCCCAAGATCAAAAGAATTTAAGCTCACAAACGCAAAAACCATCCTAAAGGCTAGCTCAAATGAAGTCCTAATGCTAGCCAAAGATGAGAATAACCCCATTGTCGCTCCTAATACTCTCAAGATTTTGCACATGACATGCTATCAATAAAAGGCCGAACTCAAGCAAATTAATGTTGGCTTCAAAGAATGGTGAGGGTTAATGGGTATGGAGTGCCATTTGGGTTAACAAAGATTGGTACAAAGAGAGAAAGATAACCCAAATGTGTATAATATCCATGATCAAGTATGCAAATGTCCATGTGCAAGAGAAATTAAGTTCATTAAGCCTTAGTTTATTTGGAGTTGGTTTCAAGAACAATGTCAATCATCAAGCAAGCAACATGTTAAGGCTCGAAACTTACAAGCTTTTTCAAGAGATGATTAAGCTAATTGATATGTTTAGCTAGGATGTCAAATTGAGTTCTAGATATGTGTTCTTTACAAGGTTTCTCCCTATTCATGAATGCAACTTATATG
>NC_027753.1:27917676-27939866 GCF_000695525.1 Brassica oleracea var. oleracea
GACTCAATGCAATATCATCAAAGCAAACATGATCAAATACTTGGTACCTCCCCCAAACTTAGTTCACACAGTCTTTGTGTTAGTAAGTTGAAAGAGATACCCAAAAGAAAGAATAAATGCAAAGAAAAACTGGTATATACAATGGAAATGTTGGAGTGGTACCTCAAGCGGAGAGTGGAGAAGGAGGATCCTTCCCATTTTCAAGAGTGATGGTGAGGACTTGAGACAGAAGCTCTTGAAGCTTGATTGGATCATCTTGGAGCTGCGGACTGATGATGGCATTTGCACTTGAGAATGGTGTAGACTTTCCCTTGCATTTGATCTTGTACTCAATAGCTCCATCCTTGAATTTCATTGGGTGAAGAGTGAGAGTGTCTGGCATCAAATCAAAAGGTGGAGGGTGAGGTTCTTCATCATCTTCTTCTTGTCATGAGCAGCCTTTGTGGCTCTACTCACCTCCTCCTTTGTAGCACTTTCCAAGTGCTCATCACACATCTTTTTAGAAGACTCTCCATCAAGACCTTCTTTTCCACTTCATCCTTAATTTTTTCAATTGAAGGTCCTCCACAAGTAATGGTTCCCCAGTACTCAACATTCATCATTAGAGATTTGATTGGGTAGGAGACAACTTTGTTCACATTGAGGAGTGTGACCTTCTTGTTGGCAAAGTCAATGCAAGCTCCTACTATTGTGAGAAATGGTGTGCCAAGGATCAATAAGACTCTCTTCACAGTTGCCATCTTCAAAACAGTGAGGTCAATAGGAATGGTGCAAGCTCCAATCTTCAAAGGAAAGTCCTTGATGAGACCAATTGGGGTTGTAGAAGAGGAGTCCCCAAACATTAGTAAAGATGTGTTTGGCTCCATGTTTTCAATCCCAAGAGTCTTCACCATCTCCATTGAGATCACATTCACACTTGCCCCAAAATCAACAAGAGCATCATCAAGTGTGAACTTGCCAAGGGAGCAAGACAAGGTGAACTTCCCTTGGGTTTCTAGTTTGGGAAGCGACTTTGGTGTAACTGGTGGATCAAGCTGCATAGTAGAGATGTTTAGGAGCTCTCCTACTAAGCTCTCCTACTTCTTCTTTGTGAGCTATAATGTCTTTGATGAGCATCATTTGGACATGAGCATCATGCATATTCGATATATGTGGAAGCTTGACTCCTACATCTCCCATGTCTTTTCTGAACTTGGAGATCACCTTCTTTTGAGCTATAATGAGGAACCTTTGTGGAAATGAGAGCTTGTCGTAAGGTGATTGCTCAACCACATGAGCTTCTTCTAGCTGAACCTCTTTCAATTGCGTGACAGCTTTCCCAATAACTGGTTTCTCAGCTTTGTGTCTAACTGGTTGCAAAACCTTTCCCTCAACCTTCTTTACAGTTTGTATCTCAACCCTTTCCACAATTTTGTGTTCAACCTTCTCCACAATCTGTGCTTCAGCCTTGGCAACAACTTCTGTTCCATATATGAGTCTTTCAATCTGATCTTCCTCTTTCGCATGATCACTCAACTCAATCTCAGAAGTAGTAGAGAGGATAACATTGCAATACTCTTTGGGATTCTGCTCTGATTTTCCTGGTAGAGATCCCATTGGGCTCTTGGAGGTTGAAGGCATAGAGGCAAACTGATTCTCCAAAGTCTTGAAGTGAGAGGAGAGTTGTAGGAACTTGTTGTTGAGGTCATTGTAGCTTCCATCAACTTTGGTGTGAAGGTTCTTCAGCTCATATCCAATGTGTTTCTCACTTCTAGTTTGAGACTCCAAGATCTGTTTCAACATTGCATCAGTGCTACTCTCTTGTGGAGCAGTGGTAGAAGATCCGGCTTGGCCTTGTGTAGACTGATTTCCTTTGGAGGAGAAGCCTTGAGAGTAGTTTTCCCAGCTTGGTAACCACTTTGTTGGTTGTTGTAGAAGGGCTTTTGTTGGTAGTTGTTGTACTGAAAATTAGGCTTCTTTTTGTACCATGTCCCATTAGCATTCACAAAACACAACTCTTCCTGACCTTCTAGACCATCAACTTCACTAACCATAACCAGCTCTTCTTGTCTATGATCACCAACAAAGTTGACCTTCTCTTGTTTGGCTTTGGTGGAGAGAAGCAAATTCATCTTCTCTTGTACAGCTTTCAACTCTCTCTTTGTGTTCTGATCATCTCCTCCAATGCATCTACTCTAAACATTCTAGATCATCACTTAATCATCCTAACCCATGAATCCAAAGATGACTACTCACTCATAATCATGGTAGACACTAGATCATTAGTTGATCCAAATCTAAACATGATTAATGGTCAAAGTAATCAAGCAAAGATAAGAAATTATGATCAAGATTAGATCTTTCACCCAAAAGTGGCTTTTGATTAGATAGAAAACAAGATAAGTCCTAAGATAAGGTCTAAAAAGTATTTATAGTGGCCTAAAAACGAGCTGGGTCGATCCAACAAGCATGGGTTGACCCAAGATAATTTGGATAAAAAGTTGGTAAAAACAGAAGTGCAGATTTTTCCTAGTGTCGTAGCTGGTTTTTGACATGTCATTTGGCCGCTGCAGAAGGCCGTTGCACACTCCAGCGGCATGTTTCTTATCGTTTGGCCGCTGCATCTTCCAGATATCGGGCAGGAAGTAGTGGATTTCTCCAGCGCTTGTCTTGGCTGCTGCATTTAGCCACTGGGACAGTAGGGAACTCGTCTTATGAACCAAAATCACCTTTCTTGTCTCTAAACCATCTCCGAAGGTTTCAAACTCACCAAATAGCATATCCATCTCCTAATAGAGATAAATGTATAAGCAATTCACCTAAATCTACTCTAAATGTATCTAAATGGACAAATTGAGAACTAAAATGATTGCTAAAACTATGTAAATACACAAAATATCACATACACATCAACTCTTTGACAACACGAAAAAAACATTGTTCAAAAGGGAATATTATATGACATGCTTTTGTTTGTCGTCCCCCACAATGAATATATGTTGTTTTGTTTTGAGAAGAATGAATATATGTTGTTAAGAAGCAGTTCTATGAGACACTTCTTTTCTTTGTTTTCTAGTCGCTAAAAAGAGTATGCAAAGGAGAGTATGCATATGTTGATTCACGTAACACAGAGTGCTTGAAACTCCTTGAAGAATATAATAAGGTAAGTTGATATTGTCACTGCCTTGTAAAAGATATCGGACTCACCACTAACTTCAGCTTCAGCCTTCTTTGTGTGGTTATTACAGTGTACAGATAGAATAACTCTTTTTATTATACAACATCCTTTGTGTGAAACTGAAACTCCAAATTGCTATGTAAGTAGATCCATATTGCCCCTCTCTTTACCGTTTAACCCACTGAGTAAAATACAAGTTTGCTTTTGCAGATTTATCGCTATTTGTTATCTACCTACTGGGCTAATGACAAAACCGTACGTAAGGCTCTTCAAATCAATGAGGTATTTATATGATTATTTACTTATAAAGTTTTTTGCTCTAGTCTTATGTATGAAATGTTACATGATTTTCTAGGAGAGTATAGGGGAATGGATACGATGTAATCTGGATATTCCTTACAATCATGACATTGTAAGTAGCGTACCTTACCATAAAAACAACAGTATCAGTGGCTATCGTTCTCTCATCTTCAGGTTGGAGTTGAAAGCCTTTTAATCACCTCATTTTGTTCCCTACTAAAACGTTATGTGAACTTCGTGCGGTTTTTTGTCAAAAAAAAAAACTGTGCCGTTTTTGGTGAACAGTGGTGATCATGATATGGCAGTGCCTTACCTTGGAACTCAAGCTTGGATAAGGTCTCTCAACTATTCCATCATTGATGATTGGAGGCCATGGATGATCAACGACCAAATCGCTGGGTATACAAATATATATATACCCATCTTTCTTTAATTGGTCGCATCTCTTTGTTCATTCGTTTTATCAAACTCACTTCGAGATTACCATTGACTCTTAATTCGCAGATACACAAGAACTTATGCAAATAAAATGACATTTGCTACTATCAAAGCAAGTTTTATCCTTTTCTCTGTCCCTACTCAACTATTTTTATTGGGGTTTTTATTGAGTTGTGGGTTTTTATTACAGGGAGGTGGGCACACGCCAGAGTATAAACCAGAGGAAAGTTTTATCATGTTCGAAAGGTGGATCAGTGGCCAACCTCTGTAAAAGAGTAAATTAATTATGATTCTAATATTCAATGTGTACAAATATATAAGAACCCTTGGTCTTTCAAGTGACTCGAAATAAAACTCCTACATAATATGTTAATCTACTTTGTAAAGCAACTGATGGCCGTGGAATCTCCCAAGGCACGAGGCCAACAAATAAAGAGAGCTCGTGAAAGGTGCTTGGATATTAAATACTAGATGATCATCTTATCAAAGGTGTACAATTGCTTGATTTTTGTGTACGAGGTTAATTAAATAGTAAAAGTTGACGTCCAATATAGTAAGAGATGACGACAATTCAGATACTACTCTCTCATTTACTCCCTCCGTTTCAGAATGATCCATGTTTTAGAAAAAAAAATTGTTTCTAAAAAATTCATATTTTACATTTTCAATGTATGTAATAATAGTAAATTGTAAATTTCAAAGACATTAATTGTATTTTCTGAACTTTAATTGATTAAAAATCATAGGAAATAACTAAACACGGAAAATAATGCATTTATAGTCATTTTACGTGTTTTCTTAATAAGTGTGAAAACTCTATAATATACATTATTTTGAAATTGAGAGAGTATTATTTAGAATATGAGAGGTTGACCTTTTAATATCTTGCTAAACCTCATGATTTTTGGATTTCTTTCTAATCACACGTTATAGTGCCGCATCCAGAGTCGGGCTTGAGCATATACCCACAAAACATTTGAATGGGGTCCCCGTCCTGTGGGGCCCCCATTTTACAAAAAAAATATTATTTATACATATATATTCATATATTTATATATATAATGTGAATATTGAATTAAAAATAAATAAAATATATTTCTGAATAAATTTAACTGAAAGTAACAGGTTTTTTGTTATTATGATTTAAAAATGAATAAATAAAATATATTATTCTTATTATCTTATAATGTTATTAAATTTTTTTTTTAACAGAATATATAATTTTGATAAAAAATATAATGCATAATTCAAACTAAGTTTTGCTAAAATATTTAAAATATATATTTTTTCGAATAGGGGCCCCGAAACCTCAGGACCGGCTCTGGCCGCATCCAATTGTGATGGTGCCTTGTCTTGGAACGTCCATGACTAACTTCAGAATGTAACAAACAATAACAAGTTGACAAGCCAAGTGACTGGTTATGATTCATGCTTCGATGTCGTGATGGACATTTCCCCTTTCCATAAAGTCTTGCCCGTTATGTTTTTGCACAATTTGATGTAGTTAGCTCTCTGAAAAAACTGTACAATGTAGTAAGCAATACAAAAGTTGTTTTTTTCCATAAACATACAAATGACTCAGATAATTAGTATATCCAATGCAACAATACCTAAACTGATATCGCCATATGTACAAACAAAAAACACTTATGTCAACTCTAGAGCAGAAGAAAATCGAATTCATTAAAACCCAAAATCAAAAAGTGGAATGACAGAGACTAACCTTTGATGGCAAAAATAGGTTAATTAAACTAACTGAAGCGGAGAGGAGCTTGTAAGAGTGTGGAAATCAACAAGAATAAGTGATGAAAACCTTGAGATTTGACAGAGCTGAGGATTTTAGAAAGAAGATTTAGGGTTAGTTGACTGGGTTTCAGATTTAATTTCTCTATGCAAATCGAAGGTTTAATTGGTAGATTAGGGTGCAGACTTGACCGAATCGATGAGGAATCATGATTAAAATGAAAGAGAATCTAGAGTTTGAGAATTTCACAATAAGAATAATACAAGAACTTATGCAAATAAAATGACATTTGGTACTATCAAAGCAAAGTCTTTCCTACTTTTCTTTAGAATTTTATGTTCTTCCACTCAGACAATTTTACTATGGTTTTAACTTTCTTTTTTTGATAACCCAGCCAAGGCCCAACCGACTACTCTTATGGAGGTCTGACTACAAGCGTCAGATATACCCAGTTGCTCGTAATGAGAATTAAATATCCATGTTGTCTGGCCATGCACGGAGCCAACTCCTCCCATGCCCCTATTTGGGGTGAGCCAATCTCCTATGGGTCTCTTAAATCCCTTATACCTCTATTGCTTTAATGAAATATGAATATCCGATTTTGCCTTTTCGCATTTCGAAATTATTAATTTAAATAATAAAAAATCAAAATTCAAATTTTCAAAATTTCAAATTTTCCAATTTTCCAATTTTCAAATTTTCAAATTTTCAAATTTTCAAATTTCGGATACTACATTATACTGTATAATTTTACTTAGTTGTACTGAGTTATACTTCGTTCTACTGGGTAATATTGATGTTAAGTTATACTGAATTATACTGAGTACTACCGCGTGTAGTTATACCAGATTATAATTAACTATATTGAGTACTACCGAGGGTAGTTATACTGAATTATACTGAGTATTACCGCGTGTAGTTATACCAGATTATAATTAACTATACTGAGTACTACCGAGGGTATTATACTGAGTACTACCGAGGGTATTATACTGAGTTATACTAAGTTATACTCTGTCATGCCAAGTTATACTAAGTTATACTCAGTCATACCGAGTTATACATGAATTATACTGCGTAATACTAAGTACTATTGAGTTAGTTGTACCGAGTTCGACTGAGTTAGTAACACTGAGTTAAACTGAATCTAGATCTGAAGATGAAATAAATACAAACACGAAAAAACTGTAAAAGAAGAAGAATAAGAACAATAAAAACCCTAAATCATAAAAAACCTAAAATCTTACTCAAAACACTAAATCGAAACTATCCAGAACAAAAATAAACTCTAAATCGAAACAAACACATAGAATTCCTCATCAAATCAGGCAGAGGCGTCGTTGTTCTGAACAGATCTGAATCGCGAGAAGAAGAAATCGCCATTGTTGCCGTTTTCATCACCTTCAACGGTTGCTGTTACTGTTTTCATCACTTGCAGAGTTGTTGATTATGGTTTCCATCACCGTCGGAGTTTCCATCGCCTGCGACAAATGGTAGAAAACAAAGAGAGAGAAAAAGGTGGAGAAGAGAGAAGAAATAATCGCAGGAAACAGAGGGGGAAGAAGAGAAAGAAGACAGTTTACAAAATCAACTATCGGCGTTTCTTTTTAGTATTATGGTAAATGGTAAATGTGTAAATGACTAAATTTTCGAATTAAAAATAATTCAAAACAATATTAAAAATAGATTGGGTCCTTGGGAGATTGGTTCATGAGATATGAGGGTAATAGAGGATATGTTTCCCACGGAAGCTAGTAAATCTGAGTATGGTAGGTTTCGAACCTGGGATACTTAGCACCTTTACAATCCCGTCGTACCACTCAACAATGCTCGTGTGGTTGGTTTTAACTGAATTGCGTTGTGGGTTTTGAGTATAGGGAGGTGGTCATACAGCAGAGTATAAACCAGAGGAAAGCTTTATCATGTTTCAACGGTGGATAAATGGCCAACCTCTGTAAACAGTTTCCCCATATTTAAACAACCTCTGTATAAGTATAGATTTGGTATCTACCTGTAACCATTGAGGCTCTGTTTGTGTGACCACGACGTGCCCACTAAACAAAATGCTCACGACAAGCGCAAGGACAATAAACAAGTACTTTTATATTCTATTATTAACACTACTAAACTATATACGATTCGAAGATCAGGCACAGGGCCGTGCCTGACATATATAAGGTTAGAAGCAACTATTTTTTTTGGCCCTATAAATTTATTTTATAAAAAATTAATGTAATAATATACAGGATCGGGGCTTCGAACTCAGCACCTTGACAAAATTAGCAACAAAACTTACCATCAGAACTAACTGAATTTTATTGAAAATTGCCCCTAAATTAATTTTAAGCTATCCGGCCCTCAAGCTAATGCTTGATCAGCCTTTATTCAGGCCCGGCCCTGATCAGGCACAGTGATGAATCCAATCTTTGAGACATGAAAAGTGTGGGTAGCGACTTTGTGTTTGGTTTTTAGTATATAGATACAATCATTGTCCAGTCCTTTTAAGGCCCTCTTCCCTTGAGGAACTAATGGCTAAAGACTACGTTTCCTCTGTTATGAAATCTCTGCTTCTGCTTCTTCAACTTGTCTTGTTGATTCATGATGCTGATTCTGCATCTATTGTCAAGTTTCTTCCTGATTTTGAAGGCCCTCTTCCCTTTGAGCTGGAAACGGGGTTTGTTTTCTCTTCTTGTTGTGACTAATTTAATACATGTTGAAATCTAAGTAGGTTACTGTTTCTTGTGAATGAAGTTACATTGGTGTTGGTGAGGAGGAGGAAGTGCAATTGTTCTACTACTTCATCAAGTCTGAGAGGAACCCTGAAGAAGACCCTCTTTTTCTATGGCTAAGTGGAGGACCTGGCTGTTCTTCCATCTCTGGTCTTCTTTTTGAGAATGGTGAAATCTAAGACATTGATAAACTCAATTCTTATGCGTCTCTGCTTTTTCTTTTTTAAGTCTATAAATAAATATATATGATGATCAGGGCCTTTGACTATGAAGCTTGAGGTGTACAATGAATGGAACTCTACCTTCTTTAGTCTCTACTATATACTCATGGACTAAGGTAACACAAAAAAGTGATTAATTTATATGACATTTCAATACACGTTGACATATGCATTTTCCACCAGACTTCTAGCATTATATTCTTGGATCAACCTGTTGGAACTGGTTTCTCCTACTCAGAACTCAACTTGGTAACAAACCAAGTGATTCAGGAGAGGCCAAACGGATCCATGAGTTTCTTCAAAAGGTAAACTAATTAAAAATAAAAAATAAACTTAATTCTCTCTTGAAATATGAACCCCCCAACTTAACAAAGCAACACCCTTTCTTTGTGCATAGAAGTTAGAAGCTTGTTTTTTATTTTCCTGGTTGTTATGAAGTGGCTAGATAAGCATGAAGAGTTCATTTCCAACCCTTTATATGTTGGTGGGGATTCTTATTCCGGTAAGGTTGTTCCTGCTCTTGTTCAAGAAATCTCTAAAGGTATGTATTGGGTTTTGTGATTTCAATCCTAAAGCACCTTTCTCAGTCAGTTACTTATAACAGAGGAAACATGATGTATGTATGATACAGGCAATTACAATGCTGCAAACCTCCAATAAATCTTCAGGTTCGTCTGTATTTCGTTGCTTCTTCTATGAGATATGCCAAAGCTTTAAAAACTAATAGATTCCGTCCTTGGTACTGTGAGATTTAAAGCTCATACATAGTTTCACTGGGAGATTACACACTCTGCCCAACCGAACTGAAATCGATCCGGCCCATCGAAAAATGCCTTTAGGGCCAATTCACAGGGACTTGAGTAATATATAAAGTGTTAGGGCCGATCTACTTATCACTAATTGGTTTTAAGTTGAAAGCCTATGATTAGACCAAATTTAACAGGTACACTGACCAACAACAGGGTTATGTGCTCGGCAACCCGGTAACAGACTTCGAAGCTGATTTTAACAGCCGCATTCCATTTGCTCACGGAATGGCATTGATATCTGATGAGCTCTACGAGGTTTAAAGCATGAAGTTTTCATTTTGTTTCTTGTTTTAACAATGCAATTCAATTAGTTTTTTTTCTTTTTTGCAGTCACTGAAGATAATCTGCAAAGGAAAATATGTAAATGTTGATCCACGTAACACAGAATGCTTGAAACTCGTTGAAGAATACAACAAGGTACACAGTCGTGAATGGTTTTAATTGATGTTGTGTCTGCTTATCAAAAGATCATCACTCAGTTCAGACCTTTTGTGGTTTCTTTATAGTGTACAAAGACAGTAAACCCATATCTTATATTAGAACCATTCTACGAAACTGAAACTCCAGACAGCTATGTAAGTAATACATACCTTAACTCCCTCTTTACTGTTAAACCATTCAGGAAACAAAGTATATATATATATATATAAAGGTGTTTTTTGCATATTTATAGGTATTTGCTAGCTACCAACTGGGCCATGATATATTGTGTTTTTGGCACATTATATGTATGTCTTACTAATAGTTTTCAAAGTTTTATTGAATCTTTTTAGTTCATTTGAGTCATTACAGGTCTGGAGTTGCATTGGATGAGAGATAGACCAGATAGAGGGAAAGAAGAGAAAAAGAGTATGAATTGGAGTCTTTCGCGCAGAACAGTCGACCGGAGCAGCCTGAGTGCCTACTCCAGCGGCAGTGATAAAAAAGGAAGTTTCCAAATATTTCGGGATTTTCCCTAGATTTCCTATTTTTTCCCTATAGCCGCCTGTAGCTCCTATATATATAGTCTCCTATTTATTACTTTAGACCTACCTTAGTTTTTACGCAAGAAAAGACCCGAGAGAGCTTTGATTTTTGGGCGATTGCTACTTGTAAGGGAGAATGCCTCATCTATCTCCTAGAGAAGATTATCTTGAACCCTCTGATTTCTATTATCTATTATATGCAGTATTATTTAGAAATCATGTTTCTCTGTCCTTGTGTTATGTCTGAATAGTCACCGAGTTAGTTTAGGGTTCTAGGGTTTGGATTTGTGAGCTGAAGTATAAACAAGTCATCTTAAGATTGTCTACATTCATATATGTTCTTATATATGTTCTTATTGCTTGCATTGAACCGATCACTTAGTGCATGAATTAGGGTTAATCAATTTAGCTAGCCGTTAATTGATAACTTGATATGATTTGAATGAGCTTTGCATCCCTAGCCAACGAGAGTAGATATTAGGGTGTATTGTGAACATATCGGACTTGATCTCTAAAGCTTGCTAGCGCGTCTTGATCCAAACGAGAGTTTAGGCATCAAAGACCGACTTGCAAAGGAATCAATACCACGAGAGTGGATTGATTCAACCTGAGTGATCCGAGTTTATATTTGTTATAAACTGAACTTGAATAATTGCTTGGCTTGCGATTTCCATACCTGAAGAAGAAACCCTAGACTAGCGCCTTTAAATCAATTCAAAACAACCTCATCGTGTTACTTGTTATTTACGTTATTGACTTTTTTAAAAACCTCAACTTTGTTTTAGCTTAATTCTGATCCCATAGAGATAAAGTGTAAACTGGTCCTCTGGAATTGAATCTAAAGATAGTACAACTACACTGTTAAGTTGACAATAGACAAAGATCCAATTTTAGTATATCAGGCCAATGACGAAAGCGTACACAAAGCTCTTCAAATCAAGAAGGTATATAAGACTATGTTCATTTCAAAGAGTTTAGTAAAGAAGTGCTGTAAAGTTTTTTAAGAAGATCTATAATTGCAGGAGAGTATAGGGAGATGGATACGATGTAATTTGGATATTCCATACACTCACGACATTATAAGTAGTGTACCTTACCATATGAATAACAGCATCAATGGCTATCGTTCTCTCATCTTCAGGTCAGAGTTCAACTCTTTTTTTTTCCCCACCAAGTTTCAAAACTTTATGTGGTTTTGTGTGAACAGTGGTGATCACGATTTGGTAGCGCCTTACCTTGGGACTTTGGTAGCGCCTTACCTTGGGACCCAAGCTTGGATTAGATCTCTCAATTATTCTGTAATTGAGGACTGGAGGCCATGGATAATCAACCGTAAACTTGCTGGGTATCATACTGATTCTTTTTTTTGTTCTTGTTTATTCATTCTTATTAAAGAGTCACCTCAAAGTTATTCTTGCCTCTTCTTGGCAGATATACAAGAACTTATGCAAATAAAATGACATTTGCTACTATCAAAGCAAGTCTTTCCTACTTATTTCTTGATATTTTATGTTCTTTCCACTCGACATTTTACTGTGGTTTTAACTTAACTAATTTGTTGTTTTTATCTATTACAGGGAGGTGGACACACTGCAGAGTTTAAACCAGAGGACAGCTCTGTTTTGTTTCAAAGGTGGATCAGTGGCCAACCTTTGTAAAAAGTTTCCCCATATTTAAACAAGCTCTTAATAAGCACATGATTTGGTATTTACCTGTAACCATATTGACATTAGAGTATTTTACTCTTTATGTTTGAAAATGAAATTGCTTTTATGGTCACGACAAGCGCAAGGACAATAAAATTTTGTATACTAATAGTATTAACACTATTAAACTATATACGATACGATTTGAAAATCAGGCACTAGATTTTCAGATTAAAAATAAAGTGACAGGTTCAGTAATGAATCAAAACTCTAAGAGATAAAGAGTGGGTAGAGACCTTTTTTTCTTGGTTTTTAGTATATAGATCCAATCATTGTTAAGGTCATTGACTTTCTGAAACTGAAGAACTAATGGCTAAAGACTGCGTTTCCTCTGTATTGAAATCTCTGCTTCTGCTTCTTCAACTTGTCTTCTTGATTCATGATACTGATTCTGCATCTATCGCCAAGTTTCTTCCTGGTTTTGAAGGCTTCTTTGAGCTCGAAACCGGGATTGTTTCCTCTTCTTGTGTAGTTAAATTTAACTGTGTTGACTCTTAGTAGGCTACTGTTTCTTGTGAATGAAGTTGCATTGGTGTTGGTGAGAAGGAGGAAGTGCAATTTTTCTACTACTTCATTAAGTCTGAGAGGAACCCTAAAGAAGACCTCTTCTTCTCTGGCCAAGTGTAGGACCTGCCTGCGCTTCCATCTCAGGTCTTCTTTTTGAGAATGGTGAAATCTAAAACTTTGATTATCTCGTTCTTCTGCGTCTTTGGTGATTAAAGCTTCATCAACAGACCCTCCTCTTCTTCAAGAAATCTCTAAAGGCATGTATGGTTTTGTGATATTAATCCACATGATGGCTTATGCAAATAAAATGACATTCGCTACTATCAAAGCAAGTCTTTCCTACTTCTCTTTCAAAACTTTCACTCAAGACATTTTTTACTGTGGTTTTAACTTAATTGCGTTGTGGGTTTTGAGTACAGGGAGTGGGCATACAGCAGAGTATAATATAAACCGGAGGAGAGCTTTATCATGTTTCAACGGTGGATCAATGGCCAACCTCTGTAAACAACTTCCCCATATTTAAACAGCCTCGGTATAAGCACATGATTTGGTATCTACCTGTAACCATTGAGGTTCTATTTGTGTGACCACTAAACATATTGACATTAGAGTATATTATTAGATGAAATTTCACTTTGTTTTTAATGCTCACGACAAGCGCAAGGACCAATCAACAAGTAATTTTGTATTCTATATACGATTTGAAGATCATGCACAGTGATGAATCAAATCTTTGAGACATGGAGAGTGGGTGGCTACATTTTGTTTGTTTTTTAGTATATAGATACAATCATTTTGTTTGTTTTTTGTTTGGCTACATTTTGTTTGTTTTTTAGTATATAGATACAATCAATGACTAGTCCTTTAACTTTAAGGCCATTGACTTTCTGAAACATGAAGAACTAATGGCTAAAGACTACATTTCATCTGTTCTGAAATCTCTGTTTCTGCTTCTTCAATTTGTCTTCTTGATTCAGAATGCTGATTCAGCCTCTATCGTCAAGTTTCTTCCTGGTTTTGAAGGCCCTCTTCCATTTGAGCTCGAGACCGGGTTTGTTTTCTATTCTTGTTGTGACTAAATTAATACATATTGAAATCTAAGTAGGTTACTGTTTCTTGTGAATGAAGTTACATTGGTGTTGGTGAGGAAGAGGAAGTGCAGTTGTTCTACTACTTCATCAAGTCTGAGAGGAACCCTGAAGAAGACCCTCTTTTTCTCTGGCTAAGTGGAGGACCTGGCTGTTCTTCCATCTCTGGTCTTCTTTTTGAGAATGGTGAAATCTAAGACATATGATAAATTCATTCTTATAGGTCTCTGATTACTCGTTTTAATCCTATATGATGAGCAGGGCCTTTCACTATGAAGCTTGAGGAGTACAATGGAACTCTACCTTCTTTAGTCTCTACTACATACTCATGGACAAAGGTAACACAAAAATTGATTAATTGATATGACAATCTCAATACACATTGACATATCATGTTTCCACAGACTTCGAGCATTATATACTTGGATCAGCCTGTTGAAACTGGCTTCTCCTTCTCGACTCAACTTGTTGATACACCAAGCGATTCAGGAGAGGCTAGAAGGTTCCATGAGTTTCTTCAAAAGGTAAACTAATAAGCAACATAAATGTCTCTTGAAATGTGTCAGGGTTCAGAATTATTAATTAACAACCATTCTTTGTGCGTACAATTTAGAAGCTTCTTTTCTTTTCCTGCTTGTTGCTATGCAGTGGCTAGGCAAGCATGAAGAGTTTATTCCCAACCCTTTATATGTAGGCGGGCATTCTTACACCGGTAAGATTGTTCCTGCTCTCGTTCAAGAAATCTCTAAAGGTAATGTTTTTTGTGATTTCACCTCAAGCCCCTTTCTCAGTCAATTATATATACCATATAAAACATGATGGATAATACAGGCAACTATCAACGGCACAAACTTACAATAAATCTTCAGGTGCGTCTGGTATTTGTTGCTTCTTGTATGAGATATGCCATAGCATTAGAAACTGATATATAGCTTTCGTACTTGTTACACTGACCAACAACAGGGGTATCTGCTCAGTAACCCGGTAACAGAATTCGAAATGGATTGCAACAGCCGCATTCCATTTGCTCATGAAATGGCACTGATCTCTGATGAGCTCTACGAGGTATGAATCATATATTTTGCGTTTGTTTCTTGTTCCAATAATACAGTTCAGTAATTCTTTTTCTTTTGCAGTCGTTGAAGAGAATTTGCAAAGGGAAATATGTAAATGTTGATTCAGGTAACACAGAATGTTTGAAACTCCTTGAAGAATATAACAAGGTTTCACACACTCTTGAATGTTTTTTTTAGTTGATGTTGTGTCTGCTTAATTAGTCAAAGAACATCACTCAATACAGACCTTTTGTGGTTTCTTTATAGTTTACAAAGACAGTAAACCCATTTCTTATATCAGAACCATCGTGTGAAACTGAAACTCCAGATTGCTATCTAAGCAAGGGCACATACTAACCATGTACTTACCGTTAAATATTGAGGGAAAAAGTATATATACACAAGGTTGCTTTTGCAGATTTATAGGCATTTGCTAGCTACCTACTGGGCAAATGACGAAAGCGTACGTAAAGGTCTTCAAATCAATAAGGTATATACATTTCAAGGGGTTTATATAGTAAAGAAACGCTGTCAATTTTTTTTTTATTAAGAAGACATATAATCGCAGGAGAGTATAGGGAGATGGGTACGGTGTAATTTGAATATTCCATACGCTCACGACATTATAAGTAGTGTACCTTACCATGTGGATAACAGCATCAATGGCTATCGTTCTCTCATCTTCAGGTCAGAGTTCAATCTTTTTTTCTCCACCAAGTTTCAAGACTTTATGTGGTTTTGTGTGAACAGTGGTGATCACGATTTGGGAGTGCCTTACCTTGGGACTCAAGATTGGATAAAATCTCTCAACTATTCGGTTATTGATGACTGGAGGCCATGGATGATCAACCATAAACTTGCTGGGTATTATACTGCTCTGTGTTTTCTTTTTGGTTCTTGTTTATTAGAGAGTCACCTTGAAGTTAATCTTTGCCTCTTCTTGCCAGGTATACAAGAACTTATGCAAATAAAATGACATTTGCTACTATCAAAGCAAGTTTATCCTACTTCTCTTTTAAATTTTCTCTTCTTTCCACATTCAAACATATTTACTGAGGTTTTAACTTAAATGAGTTGTGGGTTTTGATTATAGGGAGGTGGGCACACGGCAGAGTTTAAACCAGAGGAAAGCTCTGTCATGTTTCAAAGGTGGATCAGTGGCCAACCTCTGTAGACAACTTCCACATAATTAAATCATTCGATGATTAAAAATTAGCATATGATTTGGTAATATCTACATGTATTCCTTTAAAGAATATCTCTCACAAATCAAGTCTTGTTAACCATGGAGGTTAGTTTTGTAAGACGAAGGCATGCCACTAAACATATTGAAATAAGAAATATTATAAGATGTATATTTACTTTTTTTTTTTTTGGACAACAGATGTATATTTACTTAATGTTTGAAAATAAAATTGCTTTTGTGGTCACGACAAGCGCAAGGACAATAAACAAGTAGTTTGTATTCTATTAACACTAGTAAACTGTATAAGATTTGAAGATCGATCAGGCACGAGATGTTCAGATTAAAAATAATGTAACAGGTTCGGTGATGATCCAATCTCCTGAGACATGAAGAGTGGGTCGCGACTTTTTGTTTGGTTTTTAGTATATAGATACAATGAATCCAGTCCTTTTATAAGGCCATTGACTTTCTGAAACTTGAAGAACTAATGGCTAAACACTACATTTCCACTGTTATGAAATCTCTGCTTCTGCTTCTTTAACTTGTCTTGTTGGTTCATGATGCTGTTTGCATTTCTTGCAATTTCTCCATATCTGGACAAAACGTAATAAACAAAGTAAAATGTTGGCCCCCCAAAAAAGAAAAAGTTAGGTCATCAAATCAACGATTTAATCTTTTAGATATATGCTGTTAGAAACGTATAAAATTAAAACCATACCAAATCAAACTAGAATAGTAAATTCAGTTTTATTAGAGCATGTTTATTACCGGTCTCTTAGGTTGGGTCTCTTAGCGTAATATAAGATACGGTCTCTTAGCTTTTAACTAATAAAAGCTAAGAAACGTCTCTTATATCTCTTATTTAGGAGACGTCTCTTAACTTTTTTAGTTAAAAGTTAAGAGACCGTATCTTATATTATCCTAAAAAACCCAACGTAAAAGACCTTCAGTAAACATGCTCTTACTTCTTAAAGAAAAGTTGGAAAAAACTCCACCTTGAAAAAAAAATATATAATAAAGAAATTAAAGAAACGTGTATAGAATATGAAGATACATTTTCTCAGTGTGTAACTTTATATGCTTAAATTCAAATAAATATTCAGAGTTTGTAGTTCACAAGTTAAGCCTAGCATACTCTAGAAATCAAAACCGCCTTATCCATTCACCATTGGCTATAGTAGTGTGTGTATAAATAGCTCGCATCAGCTCATATTTCTTCATCCCCATAAACTCAACTCATCACAAAAACTACAAAACAACAACATGAATCCTACGTTTTACTTCGTTCTTGCATCAACCCTAGTTTTGGTTACAAACACATATGGTGCTGTTCTTGACACCGACGGCGACATCATTTTCCGTGGCAGTTACTATGTTCTCCCCGTCGTCCGCGGCCGAGGAGGCGGCTTGACTCTAGGCGGCCGCGGTGGGGAGCTATGTCCTTACGACATCGTGCAAGAATCATCTGAACTCGACGAAGGTATTCCCGTTAAATTCTCGAACTGGAGACCTAGAGTTGCGTTTGTTCCTGAGTCACAAGACCTTAACATCAAGACGGACGTTGAAGCTACGATATGCTTCCAGTCAACATACTGGAGAGTCGGTGAGTTTGACGAGGAGAGGCAGCAGTATTTCGTGGTGGCTGGTCTACAAGACGACTCACCCAACAGTTTCTTCCAGATCGAAAAATCTGGAGATGATGCTTACAAGTTTGTGTTCTGTCCTCGTACTGGTGATTCTGGTCGTCAATGCAGGAACGTTGGAATATTTGTGGACGAAATAGGCGTTCGGCGTTTGGCTTTAAGGTCTGAGCCGTTCTTGGTTATGTTCAAGAAAGCTAATGTTACCGAGATATCATCCGAGACTATGTGAGACTTTGTGATAGGACAAACTCTCGATCTTTACTTTAGACTCGATCAACTAGTTTGTAATTCGCATTTCTGTCATCAATAAAAGGAGTACTATCAACTAGTTTGTAATTCGCATTTCTATCATCAATAAAGAGATCAAATTACTATGTCTATCACTAATCTCTAACATCAAAATTTTTATTGACAGAGCTTTTTGTCTATTGTTACTGAGTCATTTATTATCTTAATTCAAATCCACAAAACATACTGTATACAAAAATAGCTAAAGTTCTATTTCTGATGTCATCTTCATACAATGCTCCAAACTAACATTGACATGCACATGACATTGAAACGATAATGAGTATTTTTGCCAAGAAAATGACAGGCTCATGACATCTATGGATTAGAATAAAAGTTTCAATTACGTGTCCATTTTGGTTGGTTTAATCTAGACACTTAAAATACAAACAAATCTTCGTTTGCATTTCTTTGCATTTTCTCTATATCTGGAAAAGACTTGATAGAAAACAAAGTAAAATGTTCACCTCCAAATCTATATATATAAAATAGACTTTTCTCTCTTCCTATGACATGTGGAAGAGATGTTTGTTGACATGTGTCCACTTTTTGTCTTTTTACATTTTAGATTATTCTTCTTTTAGATTATTGCAATTTGGTTCACTATTTTCTAATTATACACTATATAATCCTTCTCACACTAACCATCATCATTTGAAGTTTGATAATCTATTTTAATCTATTTTATTGTTCAAAAAATTGCAAAAAAATAAAGAAATAAGTAAAAAAATATAAATGTATTTTAAATATTTAATTTATTCACAGCTAAAAATAGCATAAATTTTTGCGATTTTATTATTTTTTACTATTTTCTATTATTTCATTTACAACTATATATTTATCTTAATATAACATATAATCTAAACATAAAACTTCCATAATCACAGAGAAAAAAATGTCAAAGTAATACTAACTCAATAAAGGTCCAGAACTCAAAGGCGATCAAGAATGAAAACTAACTTACCCCACTTTATCATAGAGTGTCTTGGCCAGAACAATCAAAAGTCAGTAAAATGTAGAAATATAATCTTGAGATAAAACAATCCCTCAAACACAAATGAGCGTGGTCAAGGACCAGTGCAAAGAATCAAGAAAGCGGGTTAGAGGAAGAATAATCAACAGAAGACCAAAATCACCACGAAGCAGGAAGAAACATACAAAACGAACGATAAGTACAACCACCAGCTAAGAGGTAAGAAGCGCCTCACAAACTAAACAAGCACAAACAAGACGCCTATGCCGGTGAAGAACCACAAAGCTCGGGATAGAAGGGACTTCAAGAGACTAATACTGCACACTTATACTAAGGAGAGCAAAGGAAGAAGAGAACAACATGAGTGAGGGAGAACAGAAGCCAACCCCCGAGAAACATGAGCCAAGACTTGAGACAAGAAACAATCTTCCAAATCTAAAGAGCATACTCGGAGGAGAACATTATCCAAACCTTGAGTGGCAAACATGGCAAAAGAGAAAGTCACAGAGACGCAAGCAGCGATGAAAGCTGCAACGAGATGAGGGAACATAAATGGAAGGATAGACAAAATGAAATCATCAAATCGTGGAGTCGTCCTCGAGCTATAGAAGTCAAATCACCAAAAACCATATCTTGAAAACCAAGACGAGAAGAGAGTATCAATGGTAAGCCAACGACGAGGAAAATAACTTTAAAGACGACTAAACTCTGACCCAACCCAAAGAGATGCAGTTCATAACATCAGCTAAAATCTAAGGAAGAAGAGGAGCATCCAATATTGAATGGAGCAGCCTAAAATGACGCTAGAAACAACTGCACAACTGGGAACTCCTAAACCCGATTTACAACAAATACCAGAAATCTCAAAGTGAAGAAGGAGATAAAGAACAAGAGCATGAGGTAAGTATTTTTCGGTGATGATGAGAAACACTGCATACCAGAAAGGTAAACAAAATACATAGATATTGAAGGCTCAATTTCAAAATATGGGAAAAAGACAAAAACATCTTGAAAGTTATAATGTTCAAAAATATGAAAAAAATAAAAGATAATTTTGACGCTGAAACTGTTAATCTTAGAATCAACAAATGCATAAATGCAAATTTAAGTTATTGAAATTTATTATATTTTTATATTAGAGACTCACTTCACTACTATACAGAAAAAACACATTATTGAAAAAACAAAGACAAAATATATTAACATATCACTATTACTACTACATAACACAATAAAAACACCAAATAACGTTCTTAACAAATAAAAGTGATCATCTAATTACATTATCCAAAAAATCATACTTTTAACAACAATAAAACAATATTCCGCGCGAAGCGCGGACACCCATCTAGTTTTTATGTTTTAAAGCTATGTAACACTTCAATATCTTCTGAAAAATTGGAGATTAAGCTGTTAGGAACGTATTAAATTTAAACCATACCAAATCAAACTAGAATATATAGTAAAGTCCTCATGCTTTTTAAAGAAAAAATGATGAAGAAAATCCAGCTTGACAAAATTTAATAATAAAGAAATTAAAGAAACGTGTGTTGAATATATGAACATATATCTTCCCAATGTGTAGTAGGCTAGAAATCAAATAACTATTGAGAGTTTATAGTTCACAAGCTAACCCACACTAGACATCATCCAAGCCGCCTCATCCAGTCACCATTGGCTATATTAGTGTGTTTATAAATAGATCGCATCAACTCATCTTTTTTCTTTTTCTTCACCCCCCCAAAAAAAAAAAACTACAAAACCAAAACACCATGAGTCCTACGTTTTACTTCGCTCTTGTCTTAACCCTAGCTTTGGCCACAAAGACATATGGTGCAGTTCTTGACATCGACGGCGACATCATTTTCCGCGGCAGTTACTATGTTCTCCCCGTCATCCGCGGCCGAGGTGGAGGCGTAACTCTACAGGGGCGAGGTGGAGAGCTATGTTGACATCGTGCAAGAATCATCTGAGGTCGACGAAGGTATTCCCGTAAAATTCTCAAACTGGAGACCTAGAGTTGCGTTTGTTCCCGATTCCCAAGACCTTAACATCGAGATGGACGTTGAAGTAACCATCTGCATCCAGTCAACGTACTGGCGAGTCGGTGAGTTCGATGAGGAGAGGAAGGAGTATTTCGTGGTGGCTGGTCGGCAAGACTCACCGAAGAGTTTCTTCCAGATCGAAAAATCTGGAGATGATTACAAGTTTGTGTTCTGTCCTCCGGCTTGTGACTCTGGCCGTCCGAGATGCAGGAATGTTGGAATATTCGTGGATGAAATCGGTGTTAGGCGTTTGGCTTTAAGCTCTGAGCCCTTCTTGGTTATGTTCAAGAAAGCTAATGTTACTGAGATTTCGTCCAAGACTATGTAAGGCTTGTGACAGGGCAAAACTCGATCATTACCTACAATAAAACGTCTGTGTGACTCTTTCTCTGTTTTCCTTTGAAAGTTGAATAAAATATATATCTTATCTGTTTCTTTCCTCAAGTATTTAGCGTAATATTTACATGATCACGATGCACGAGTTGATTTTTCTAAATTATAATCACTTTGATGCTGACCCCCAAAATGGAATATTATACTCTTTGGTACCAAAATCAACTGCTCTGAACCTAATCAGTTTGACCCTAGTTAACTTGTTATAATCGAAATTGTGGTCATGGATTGGTAGGTAAGAATAATACATACGTGCATGGGTTGGACACTGAAGTCCCGTATAAGTGCGAACCGGAGTATTTCTTTTTTTTTGCTAAATTGTAAATGTCATTAATCATAATGAAATTTTGACTACAACCATATTATGCTTGATAGCCATTTTGAATCTTTGGAGCAGCAAAAAGTTTTTTTTGAAACTAATCAAGGCTTTCAAGAACCGCAAAAAGTTAAAAAAACAAAACCAAAGACACTAAAGGATTAACTCCAAGTTTGCCAACAATGGCAACTTGAAATTAATAAACACTATAGGACAATAGACATCAAAATTTAAACTCTCATACGAAGCGCCTCTTGACACCTAAGATTAATCAGACCATCAAGAGAATAGCTAGAGGCAGCAAGACAGGTTCATAGCAAGACAGGTTCAGTGAAGCACAACCTGCTTTTAAAATCATATTAAATAATTAAGATAAAAATCACTGTTACATTATTGCTTCTTCATTACACAAAGTTGTACTTCTTGAATGTCTAAAACCTGTTTACTGTTCGAGTCGGTGTGCTAAAGCGCTAAGAGCATCATTATCCCAAAACCTTTTAAAGGATCTCTTAATTAATTTTTTATAGTTTTTAAAGTGTAAAAGTGAGTTAATAGACTTAGAAAAAGATTTGAACATTTAAGTGGTTTATTGCAAATCTCTTAATTATGGGTTCTTAAAAAAAAAAA
>NC_027753.1:27939892-27952335 GCF_000695525.1 Brassica oleracea var. oleracea
ATCAAAAAACTTCAAATTGATCAATGATATTGAACTAACCAGTAGCTATTGGTTTCTATGTGGAAAAGGAAGCGGTGAAAGCGTGTACTCGAGCAGTGTCCAGAACAAACATAGAAGATGAACAATATATAATCAAAAAAGTAAACCAAAACTCAAGACTACTTATTCTAAAAAGACGTGAAACAAACCTCAGGCACAAGTCCAAGAACACCTGAAACGAAAACGAAACCGTTGGCTTTGATGGCCTGAGAGTGTGGTCCTACAGCAGGTGGTGCTTTATCTGTAGACACAACTTCCTTCTTACCTGAACATTTTTAGATTCAACACTATCACACACAGACCCAAGACAACTAATAACTAGTAGTATATATATAGAGACAGATTTATAGAGATAAATGTAGGTGAAGACGAAGAAGAATAGTCTTGTAACCTGGCAAGGTCTTTGTGTTGCAGAAGCAAGACGAGTGATGGAGATGGAACTTGTGTTAGAAGCTAGAATCGCAGAACTCTTGGCTATGCCATCTAAATCCTTGAACAGCTTCTTCTTAATATCACTGATATGGACAAAGTCTCAAGGGTGTCTTGCAATGAGAAAAACAAAAATTCACTTACATATGAGAGTACAAAGGCACAAGTGAGTGCACAAGGAAACTAAAACAGGACCGAACTGGAGTTTTACGATTTGGTATCTTTGCAGACCAGAAGAATGGTGTTTTCAGTGTAATAAACTTGCCTTTAGATTGCAAGTTTTCAGGTTGATTGGAATCATGGTTCTGATTGATCTCGTCGATCAACAGCCGGTTATGATCCAAAATGTCTTGAACATTCACAAAGCTCTTCTGGAAACTCTGCAGCTCTTGAACATTCACAAAGCTCCATTTTTTTCCCACGAAGATCAAAATTATATTCCTGTAAAATGCAATAACATGAGTAGAAACCAGGTCAAAGGCATACAAACAAACAAAGCCAAGAAAGGGACTTCCACCAGTAATTAGACATCGAATTTTGGAGACGCATCAAACATGAGACACATCAGATTCGGTTCAAATTTACTTTCACCAGTAATAAACTTAGACATCGGATTTCTGGATGGGGAGGATTCCATCAAACTTCTCGCTCGCACCCATCTGCTGATTTTTTTTTTCTAGGAAATCAAAATTAGGGCTTTTCTCATCTGGGGAAAGAAATGAATCGATGGGTATGGCGAATTTTGAAAGTTTGGATATTGTATGAAGCACAATCTATCCATTTGCATCATGAAGCCACAGAGAGGGAGAGAATTTCGTTTGCACATAGAGAGAGGTTGAGAGAGAGAAGGTCGAGAGAGAGAGAAGAGAAGCAAAACCTACACGTGTCCAGTAAAAACCGTCTCTTGTTTAGCTTGATTAAGAGACGTATGTTAGATTAATATGTGTTTTTGATTTTTTTTAAATGAAAATTAGCTTAAGAGACCCACCAAAAGACTCCGATAATGATGCTCTAATGTCCTCCGGTAATTCCGCATTTACAGGCAAATAAATATGTTAAATTCGGAATCTGAAATGGGCTAAACATTAAGGCCCATGTCCAAATAAAAGTAACATCGAACAGTAGAGAACGAGACTCTTTTAAGGAACGTGAGCCACTGACCGTTGGATGGTGCATTTTATTATAATAATAATTGTATTCGTGTTAAAAGCGAGATTGGGCTAATAAGCATCGCACTTACTTAAAAGTGCAAAACCCTCCGCCTCTATCTCCCTCTCCTTTCACTCTTACTTATCTTCTTCTTCGTCTTATACCCTACGAAGGAAGAACCCTAAAAATCGAGAACAAGGTAAAACCCACTTTCACTAATCTAATCTTTATTCATTCCGACCAAATCGATTGTTTCCTTAGTGATTATCTGATTCAGCTAAAGCTAGGGGTGGGCGTTCGGATACTCGTTCGGATCGGGTATTTCGGATATTTCGGTATAGGGATAGAGAACCTTCGTTCGGGTATTTTTGTATTTTGGGGTTCGAATATTTTTAGTTTGGGTTCGGTTATTTTGAAGATATTTAGATTTTAAAAGAAAAAAAATTAAATTTTTCATTTTTTAAGTTTATTGTATTTAAAAACATATATTTCGGTTAGTTGTTTTTTTTTTTATAGATTGAATGATTAATAGGTTTGGAGATAATATTCCAAAAACAAATAGATATTAATTTGGGTATTGTTTTTAATCTTTGAATGTAACTTTTGTTAATACATGAAACAAAAAGTTTGATATGCATTTTAAATGAATATCAAATCATTTTATCCATAATTATATATATACTTATGATCTTAAAGTATGTGTAACATCAATATAAATAAATAAGAGATGTAAACTAAAAATATAAGGTAAATATACATATGTTCGGTTATCTTCGGATATCCATTCGGGTTCGGATATTACTCGTTCGGGTTCGGATATCCAATCTCTCCTAACTTAATACCTGTTCGGGTATTATTCTACTTCGGTTCGGATTTCGGTTCGGATTTTTCGAGTCGGGTGCGGCTTCGGGTATAGGGTAAAGTGCCCACCCCTAGCTAAAGTGATTAAGATCAGTTTCATGTTTTTTTTCTCCATTCAATTGGTTACTGCTTTTGTCATTAAGTAGTATCCTCTTAACTGAATGTGAAAAGTACTGTCTGATTTTATCGAAGCAAATCGATTGAAAAGGTTGAAGCTTTAACGTTAAAGCTCATAGACCTAGTACAAAACGAAACTTTGGTCTTCTTGCTGCTAATCATTGATCTATTGTTGTGTATGCCTAAATGTGTTTTAAGTCTTTGGGACTAAAGGTTTAAGCTTTGTGTGTTGTTTTCATTACAACAGATGAATAGGGAGAAGCTGATGAAGATGGCTAACACTGTCCGTACTGGCGGTAAAGGGACAGTTAGAAGGTATGTGTATCTAAATTTTTTTTTTTCAGTTTCAGCATTAGCCAGTGTTATGTTTTTTACTTAAGTAGTTTGTTTCTTGTTTCAGAAAGAAGAAGGCTGTTCACAAGACGAACACGACTGATGACAAGAAGCTCCAGAGCACTCTTAAGAGAGTTGGAGTCAATTCTATCCCCGGCATTGAAGAAGTTAACATCTTTAAGGATGATGTAGTTATTCAGTTCATTAACCCTAAGGGTAAAGCTCCGACCTTTTTTCACTTTTATTATCAGTCTCAGCGTTTGGTTAATGGTTATTGCATGTTGTTGTTACAGTTCAAGCTTCGGTTGCTGCTAACACATGGGCTGTGAGCGGTACACCTCAGACCAAAAGTAAGTCTTGTGTATCAACCATGACTCTTCTCGGCTTGTGTTCATTCTAACTTTGGAATTTAAATTTTTCTTGTAGAGTTGCAAGACATACTTCCTCAGATTATCAGCCAACTTGGTAAGCACCTTTTAGTTTTACTCTTTTCCAAACTAATGAAACCTTGAGTTAACTGATTTGTCTTACTTTGATAATTTCGCAGGAACTGATAACTTGGACAATCTGAAGAAGCTAGCAGAGCAGTTCCAGAAACAGGCACCAGGTGGAGGAGCTGATGTTCCAGCAACTATCCAAGAAGAGGACGACGACGATGATGTCCCAGAACTTGTAGCGGGAGAGACTTTCGAGACTCCTGCTGCTGAAGAAGCTGCTAAAGCTACTGCCCCTTAAGTGAAGTGTTTGTCACTCTGGTTCTTGTTTTCTCAAATCTTTGCGAACAGAAAGACTTGGTTTTATTATCACATGATGATTGCTTTTTGTCCGAACAGCAGTGATCAAATGAGTTCTATGTTCGGTCTTTCAGTCAACTCTTGCAACACAGCTTCCTGACTATTGGTTCTGACCATTTTTATAAACGTTGCATACAAAAAAAAAAGGGATAAACGTTGCATACATTTTTCACATTGTACATAAAAAGGGAACAGCATTAGTGATCAAGAACGTTACGTTCTGTTTCCCATCTCTTCTGCTTTCCCCTGCTGCGTTAGTGTTTCATAAAGAGGAGCATCTAGCGTTTCTCTTAGCCAGAGTCTCACCAACACGATAGACGTCATCATTGTACTTTCCCTTCCTAATGCAACTAGGTGCAGGGCCGTGCAGCAGATGCTCCTAGCATGAACGCTTGACGAGAAGAGCGAGTAATTTGGGTTTTAATCGGCGGTGACTGAATGTGAAACTGTGAAAGTTAAATGGGCTTTTAAGGGTTTTAGACCCAAAGTTGGACCAAACTGTGTTGAAACCCTGTTCGAGCCACGTGAATATGTATTGTTTGGTCGGAGTTTGTGACCGGAACTTGAACAGAACCAGGTGGAGTTGAGCTTTTTGCCGTTATCCTTCTGTAAAATACCAAAATATAAGACGTGGTCTCTTGCTTTCTTACAGTAAAAAAATGTATTTGATAAATCGCTAAGAAGTAAATAGGACATTAACAACGTCTCCAATGAAATACTATTTTTCTTTCTATTTTTTACTTAATCTAGAGTTTTTTTTATAAACTTGGTGCGATCCCAAAAGCTTTCTAGTTCTAAAGACTAATCATCAAGAGACCCATAGAAATCCGAGTTTTTTTGCCATTTAAAACGTCTTTGGTTGGCCAAGGAGAATCGAATCTAGGACGGAAGCTCCAGCTGGAACCCTTTAACCACTAGGTCAAGAACACTTGGTTACTTAATCTACTCTAGCTCTGTTATAAAAGAAAATATAGAAATGTTTTCCTTTTACTCTAAAAATATTAAAAGACTGATTAATGTAATATGGCTGCTGAAAAAGCAGTCTTTCCTTAAACCATTTCGATGAAATCAATATATATTGTTTAATTTTGGTGACAAACTAAGGTTTCCTTCTCCTCTTTAAATTTTGCATAATAAATCTTTTTTTTATAAACTACTAGGGTCAGCCCGCCCTACGGGCGGGAAGTTATAATAAAAATTATTTTTTATTTTTTATATTAGTTTATGAAATATTTAAAAATTATTATAGATTAAAAAATATTATAAACAAATAAATAATAAAATAATTATGAGATCATAATAATAAATATTTTGTTTTGAATTATAATGACAGCAACCTTCACTATTCTTTGATAAATAGAATTATATTTTTAATAGTTATTTTAGTTTCAAATGTTTAGTTTTATAATATATAGTAATCATTATTTATTATTATATAAATGTGCACATTACAATATACATATATATGTTGAAGAAAAAGATATAGAAGAACTATTATCAAAGAAAAGTTATTTTTTATCTATGACGCACATAAATCCATTAATATGTTTTATCCTATAAATTATTCGGATTGTGTAATAAATTTTCTACTATACAAATAGCATTAAAAGTCATGTAACAGAACTAATGTACACAATTATTTTTTACATATGTGACTAATTTGAAATCATATATCTCAAAACAATCAGCTTCTTTCTAAATGTATTCCCTTAAGAACGACAACATGTAAAGTTTCTTTAGGTGTTATTCTCTTCTTATATATAAACACAATAAATTTTATTTGTATATAATAAACTAAACTAAATGTCATTAGAAAATAAGATAATTTACTTTTTCATCTCATAAAAACATGATAAAATCGTAACATTTTGGTATGCTTTTAGGGTTATAAATTCTTTGAGTTCTTATACTTGATTTAGTAAATATGTTTAAAAGACTTTAAATTTTAGGAAATCAACAACAATTTTGCACTTTCTCTTTTCAAATTATTGGCAAACTATATTATGTAATTGTTAGGGAAAAAATATCAAACTATTTTGCAGAGGTGATGTATTTTCACTATATTATCATCTGCTGACTGAAAATGATATTAAAAATCTGTTTGAATTAAAAATTAAATACTAATGAGAGAAAATAATGGTTAAATGTCTTAGTAGATTTGATCTTAGTAGTAAACAAAATTAAAAATCAATGCCAAATTTAGTTTTAAAGGTTTTGTAAGCTTTGTTTTAAAAGGTTTTGTGTAAGTTTCCTCTTTTTTTAAACCAAAAAGGGTTTTCTCTAAGTTTACGGGGGTTGTGTTGATCTTTGTTTTTGGAAACTGTTTCCTGTATGAGTATATTGCAATTGTTATTTGAAAAGGTAAAATCATTTGCTTCACGGTGGAATGTTGGTCGGAAGCTCTAATGTATCTCAGTGTTCATATAAATTTACATATTTGATAGATATTTAAAAATGCTGGGATTAATTTCTGTTTATACATTATTTTTGTAGTTAAAAGCTCTTTTTCGTGTTACAAAAAAAAAAGAAAAAAAAAAGTTTTTTTCAAAAAAGAATTTCAGTGAAAACATATTTTCATTGATGCAGATCAAAACCAATTCAAGTGATGAGAGTAAGATATTTATTGGTAAACATAATTCCGTCAAGCAATTTTCTCACATTCATAATCATAAGAGATGTCTAAATCCATTTATGTTAATAAAAGGTAAAAATAGTGGAGAACATAGTACACATATATATTCCATAACTTATTTCTTTTGGGTGTGTTGTCATCTATATTTTGACCATAATTTTTAAAAATTTCTCTAGACTTGCTATACCATATTGAACTCTAACATTTACTGGTTAATAGAAAAATCTGAAATATCAGCAAATAATCTTATTTATTTGTACAAAATTGAAGAAAGGACATCGACTTTCGTCAAATACTTTCTCTACAAAAATCATCTCATTTGATCAGTTTTATTTTTTAATCAGCTTTTACTTATATCAGTGGGTTCTTCCAAGCTAGTCGACAACGTCTGAGTCAACGGCTGCATGGAATAATAGCAACACATTCATCAAAGTAGGTTATCTATCTATATAAATAAAAGATCTATATATATATATATATAAATAAAAGAGACTTTAGTCTCTCCCACATCATCAGAGAGGGTTGGGCATTTTCGGACACGTGTCATCTCTTTTTTTTATAAACCAAATCGAGTTGTTGTCTGTGGATTTTGTGGGCTATGTGATTTGCTTGGCCCATGACATATTTTGGTGACTTATGATACATGCCCATTAGGTTACAAACTCTCGCATCAAAAGTGGTTTCTGGAATTCGCGTGAGACCACTGTCTCCGAGAAACGACAGACAAACATTCATGTTCCATTTGTGATTCAGTAACGGATGATAATAATGATATCAATCAAATTAACCCACTACTTATCTTCAATTCCGCTTCTCTGCCTTCTTCATCACCATTATTCAATGTATATACAGATCCAGAGAGACCTCCTTTCATATTTCTGTTTCACACTTTTCATAAGCTAACAGACGGTTAGGAATGGCGACTTCATAGGTTTTTCTCACTGTATTGAAAGCATATCGGAGCAGGCATACTGTGGTGACAAGGCTCATGCATTTTTGGGAGGCATAGAATGTGAAGAAAGGTGGGGCGCTTATGGGTGTCAATTATTAGTTGATGAGAAGGTACTTGCTATTTCAATTGAAGCTTGAACCTTTATTGTGAACATATTTAGAGGTAGTTTATCTTCGCCACATCTGATTGCTTTGTTTTGATCGCATGCTATCATAATTCATGGCTCTATTATCTTGCATAGTCTGAACACCTTCTGAGAAGGCTCGAACTCCTCAAATAATGAGCGCTTTATGAGCGCAGACATAATCGTGAAAGGAAGTATCATCAGGTGAAAATGCTATTGATAATTTTTTCTTTACATAATTTTTCCTTGCTGCAGTCTTCTCTTTTGTTAATCTTAAGATTTGTTCTGTGGCCATATCAGCAGACCACAGCGTACAAGCTCAACGCTCTATCTCAAGAATGGAGACAGCTCTGTGTGAAGAATATGAATATCCAGTCTGCGTGTACTGTTCTTGAGACACGAATCGATTCGTTGAAAAGGGAAGCTGCTGAAAGGTGGTGAAAGTTTTGTTATTACCTCTCTGCATCACTCAAGGGTTATATTGTAAGCACAAAACTAAAAACTCTTGTGGTTGGGTTTCAGGGGATGAAACTTAGAAGAGAAAATAGAGAGTGCCTAACCACTTCAATTGCAGTGAGGCAACCCCCGAGCAATCCATCTACCATGTCTCCGCTAAAATTTTGAATGTTTTGTTTTTAAAATATTATTTATAGTATAAGAGAATGATTTTATCATAAAGATACTACAGTATTAGGTGAATGCGTGTCTCTCTTTATGTAATAACATTTTAGATCTTTTAACACTGTAGCAATCAAAACTTCACACTGTTGGAGGCACCAGTTTGTATTAGGTTCATCGAGCAAAGTTTTATTTAGACAGCAGCAATGGCCTGCCACATTCCACGGAGATGTCCTGTTCCGTAATTATGACAGCTGATGCTACCGGCTAACGCTAACACATAATTACCAGGTAAGTCGCTTCAATTTTTGAGAACTAAAGTGTCATTGGATACTTTAGATGCATCCATTTGAATGTTCTTTTCCTCCTGTTTTGATGCATATGTTGTAGGTAAAGTTAGGAGCATAAAGAAAACTTTGAACGACTAAACACAGAGCACGCAACGTGTAATGGTTTAGAGGTATTAATAATTTAAAACCATTGATGATGTTTATGGGGATATGGTATTGTTAGTACTGGAAGTTTACAATTCTGTTAATGTTCCTTACACTACAGGGAAACAACCACGTGTCTGAGTGTTTTTGATGTCCTAACCAACCTACTCAATAACAAATTAGCTGCCTCTGGTGTGGAGCCAAAGGTAATTCTGGCGACAACATCAATGGTAAACATTTTTCTCAAACTGGTTTGTAAATAAACTCTGCTACACATCATCTTACAGGTTGGGTTTTTTCTTTTCACTCTCAAGTCGCCTTTTTCTCAATGCTACTTTTGGGGCACACTTTTACTTCGACAACTGTGTCACTAGCCAGCGTCAGTTTGTTCTTAAAGAAAATTACCAACGTCATTTGCTCCAATTTTTGTTCTACCCCGCTAATTAACCAATTATTTTTTCCTGCAGAACTCCCACAAAATATGGGGGCATTCATAAGCCACCGTCTGGTACCGTCTAAGTGTTTAATGCACATGTCTTGCATTCTGAGCCACATGTACATATTCTAGACTCACCCAACTTCCATACAGTTTTCAAAATTAGAGCATTACGTACTGTCATTTTACACCTCCACTGTCAATCGAGTTATTCTACACCAATACGTGATACTCTTACCACTGCATCGCAGGTGATCATCAATTACTGTACATGTTATTATATCATTATCAGAACCTCTGTTTACAGCTACAGTTTTATACATTTATCTTCTCAGCTTTCTGCTATTTGTCTGTATTTTTTCTATTATGCAAATAGTTCTAAAACATTCTTGATTATTGTCGTCTGCCCTGTTTGAGTTTTTAGTTTGCAGAAGGATATACACATATAACCCAAAAACTCAATTCCATTAATACAAGAATATGAATGTTGGACACAATAATAAGCCCAAAAATTACCAGACCAAACAAACGGTACAAATACCTTACTAAACGCCTAGAAAAATTATATGCATCAATTTGAAAATAATACAACAAGTGACTTTTTTCATTTTCAGACCATATAACAAAATTACAGCATAATGGTTTTTAGAATACTTTATTAATAGAAAATTAAGTAATAAATTTAATTTACTACTATATTTATAATTTATTTAACCCCATAAATACTTTATAATTCGTATTCTATTCTAAATTCAACCAAAATTTTGGATCATTCATTCTACCCACATATCTTAATTTACCAACAATACATAGTAAAAAGTAAATAAATTTCAAGAATTTATCTCTCTTCTAAGATTCAACTCAGCAAAGGCTATGCCAAATTTTGACACATGTTATAAATTTTTAAAAATTAATAAATAGTCTCATATTTTTTATCTTCTTAATATAACTGAAATAAATACTCAAAATAAAATAGTGCAATGTCATAAAATATAGTTGATAACCAATAAAAATCCAAACACGTAAGAATTATAAACAAATGTCAAACGTTGACAAAATAAATATATATGATCTAATTAGAAAATAAATTATGTTTATTATATTTAATTTAAAGTAAAATTTAAAAAATTTTAAACAATTCAAAAATATTTTAATATAAAACAATTTTAATGGAAACTCACCCGCCCGTAGGGCGGCCAACCCCTAGTGTACCAATAACTTTTACTAATCGGAGTGGGCCTAGATGAATTTTTAAGATTGCAATGTATCTTATGTGTTTAACCAGGTTTTATTTTTAATCGGATCATAACCATAATTTTAAAACACCTTTCTACAAATACAGGGTGATATAAGTTCAACTTTTATTTGGCTGATCGAATAAGGTGAACATGGAAACAGAGAAAAAAACAAGCTTGACAGAAAGCAGGAGGGTCTGTGATTTTGCCTAACTTGAGCAGCTAAGCCTTGCGTACCTTCTTGAGTGCATAAGCTCTATGGTCTCTAGAAATCTCTGGCATTTTGACTGTTAATTCCCCAGATTGTCAATTTATCCTCCTGTAAAAATCGATCCAGCAATCATTGTTTCTTGCCACTTATTGATTATCTGAGAAAGAAAAAAGCTTACATTTTGTCAGGCTTTAAGCTTTCTCTGCATTGCGTCATGCTCAGTTCAGCACGAATCCGGAAAGGAAACACCTTGATTTTGGTACACATTTTTCTGAGCAGGGTTTTGATCAATAACGCTAACATCCATCTGACTGTAACATGATCAACATCAGGTTGTACCTACATAATGAATCAAGAAAAAAAATTATCTTTGTGAGTGAGGAAGAGGGAAACTAAAAGTGGCAAGATACACCCTTTGTTGAGCCGAACAGGCATACCTTGCTTCCCTAGTAACGGTTCCATCTCATGTGTAAACTGTTCTAGAAGACCTATCTTCAGTTCAACCTGGTCAATCAATTGTATTTGTAACAAAACAGTGTTAATCAGTAATAAAGATTAACACAGTCAAGCTTGTTTGTTTATTAAGCTGGCAATAAATTTAGTCAGAAACCTTTTCTACTGCAGTACTTTCAATCCTTGAAAAATCAGAATCTTCATAAGAGTCAAATAAGCTGCAATGATAACCAGTTAGAAACAGTTACAACAAAGATACAGTAAGGCCAGGAGAGATGGATACAATTTAAGCTTTTCGCTGTTGTTTTGACCAAAGCAAGATGGAAAAAAGGTCTTCAAGAGAGAGATGATACCTTTCAACCTCTTCCTTTGGCATATCTGTAATAAGCAGTTCATCATCACCATGAAGAAGCTGAAATAAAATTCCAAAACATATGTAAAAATGCAACTGGAGAGAAAAGACCAAGTAATATAAACAACTATTGTAAGAAGCTTAGTACACAACCTTGGAAGCTTTAAAGATGGCATGATGGATTTCATCCCAAGCAGAAGGACCAAGAGAAAACTGGATCAATTTGTTCTAGCCGAGGAAGAACCTGAACCAAAAGGAACCAAAATTCAATTCAAAGACCGAATGTGACGTATATTAATCTAACTTATATTCAAGCAACACCCAGCTATTGATAATTACAGAACAAAACAAAAGAAAAACATGGACATAGTTATATTTTTCGACAGTCTCTCCAATACCATTAACAATACTCTCCTTCTACTCCCTCCTTTCTTTTCTTCTTTGTCATCGACAAAGCAACTGCAATAACAACAACAACAACAACAATACCTTTAGGAACCATTCATCCAATGATTTCTCTATTCACTTTCTGAAACCAAAAAGATGTAAAGAGAAAGCCAACACTTAGCTACACAACAAAGAGACTGAAGAGTACGTGAAACACAACATTAAAGATGGAGAAGTTGAGGACATAAACGAAAAAAGTTCAGGCGAAAGTGATCTTTAAAAAGAAGCATATCGGGTCCGAGACTAAGTAACCACCATATCCGTGAGTATATGGATCTGGTTCATCATCCTTTGTCGAGTCCAAGATCAAACCCAAACCCATCTCTCCCTGCTCGTGATTCAATCACTTGATTTCCGGATCAGCCGGTGACGGAAAATCTTTCCACCGCATCTGACGTTTCTGTCAATCTCACCTCCAAGGTTGAAAATCAAAGGGCTGACTTCTATTCTGAAAAAGGATTGATGAAGTGGCCATTTTAGAGGAATATAGAAACCGCGTTGCAGAGATCGAAGAGAAAAAAGACTCTTCGATTCATTGTCGAAGATGAACACACACCAAACCCTAAAACAATTTGCGGCTGGTCTCCCTGTCTATGAAACTCAGAGTTTAAGAAAGCGATGTACTGAAACGCTGAGTTTTGTTTACATAGGACATGTGTCGCCTTGACAGAAGCCGACTTATCTACCTGAAATCCAACGTGTCTTAAGGAGAGAAGAAGAAACTCTTCTTTATAATAATAGATAGATAATAGATAGATAGATAGATAGACTAGGAGTTACTCTGCGCTACGCGCGGAGCTATTTTGATTTTTAAATGTTAACTATAT
>NC_027753.1:27952435-27952605 GCF_000695525.1 Brassica oleracea var. oleracea
GAGACGACGACGACGGATCAACGGAGAGGCGAAGACGACGACGGAGAAACGACGACGATGACGACGACGGAGAGACGACGACGAAGACGACGACGGAGAGACGACGACGATGACGACGACGGAGAGACGACGACGATGATGGCGACGGAGAGACGACGACGATGACGACG
>NC_027753.1:27953061-27959699 GCF_000695525.1 Brassica oleracea var. oleracea
CAATGTTTCTATTTCTTATATTGTTTATTTACTTATTATTTATTTTTCCTTATATTGCAAATTTACTTATTATTTATTTTCTATTTTTGAAATAATAATGCCAGGTGTCATCTTTCGGGAGAATTGTTTTTCGGTGATGTGGACGGTCTATGGAGCCTCAAAAAGTCCCTTTTATTAGTAAGGATTTTTATTTTATTTTATATTTATTTATTCTAATATTATGATAAATATCTATTATAATATTTCTATTTTTTTATATTGTGTATTTATTTTTTATTTATTATACTATACATTTTTCAGATATATGTTTAATTTATTTTTTTTATTTTTTAACTATATATTTACTTTTTATTTATTTTTCTTATATTGTATATTTACTTATTATTGTTTAATTCAATGTTTCTATTTCTTATATTGTTTATTTACTTATTATATATTTTTTCTTATATTGCAAATTTATTTATTATTTATTTTCTATTTTTAAATAATAATGTCACATGTCATCTTTCGGGAGAAGTTTTTTTGCTGATGTGGACGCTTTATGGAGCCTCAAAAGGTCCTTTTTATTAGTATAGATTCTAATTTTTTTTTTTTTTATATCAAATGATTATATTATGATAGATGTTTAATGTAATATTTTTATTTATTATATTGTATATTTACTTATTATTTATTTTTCCTTATATTGTATATTTACTTATTATCGTTTAATGCAATGTTTCTATTTTTTATATTGTTTATTTAATTATTATATATTTTCCTTATATTACAAATTTACTTATTATTTATTTTCTATTTTTTAAATAATAATGCCACGTGTCATCTTTCGGGAGCAGTTTTTTTGCTGATGTGGACGCTCTATGGAGCCTCAAAAAGTCCCTTTTATTTGTATAGATTTTTATTTATGTTAATAAGTTCTTTGAACACCAATCTCTGTTGTTTTGAAACTTGAAAAATATTCTAAAATAGCATTAAAATATATAATTACTTAAAAGAGCATACAAAGCAATTTTTCAAAAAAAAATATCATTAATTAAACATAAAAAGAATTGTTTTTTATTTGAGTTTGATTTATTGATAAGTGTTTAAAGTTTAGTATTTATAAATTTACTTAGGATAAAAGCATAAAATTTAGAGTAATTTATCATTTTATCCTTAATAAAAATACTATTTAAAAGATTTTTCTTTTTTTTGTTATTTGCATCGTAAGTTTCTTTTGTGATATCTAAAAAGTTTATATTATTTTAGTTAATTTATTTAGTCGTTTGAGCAAATCAACAAAAAATTTCAATTTTTTTAATTAATAAATAAATAAATAATGTGTTCGCCTTCTTCGTTTTCTTATTCCACTAATATAGAGTAATTCGCCTTCTTCGTTTTCTTCTTCCACTAATATAGAGTAATTCTACGCAAAGATTAATATTTATCTCTTATTTCAGTTTCCATATTTCCATTTTCTCATTGAAGATCTCACCTAGTCTTTTTTTTATCAAAATCTCACCTAGTTAAAAGAGTAAAATTTTGAACAAAATTTAAGAAAAACACCAGCTATCTGATTGCATTTTCTTTAAAGTGTTCACCCAATTAAAGTTTTGGTTTTATGAACCCAGAACTCGTTTCGTTCTTTGGTGAAGTTTTCATTTAAGATAAATAACATCTTAATTATCCATAAAATCTTGATTTAAAAGAGAAAAAATACTCGGAAATTGACAAAAATACCACATTCATAATACTAATTTTTATGTTTACACTAACCATTTTTACTTTTACTTTTAAAAAGAAAAAAATACATTTATAACCCTAGGGTTAATATGATTTATGGATAATTACGACTTTTTATTTCTCATTTCAATATATCAATTTTTTTTCTGATATGTTTTTTGGTATGTTCAATAGTTTAAATTTAATTGACTTTTCCCACTGTTATTTATATTTACTAGAGCTTCATAAACTCTATAATTTTTATTATACAATAAAGATATATACCTATATATAAAACACCTATAATCTTTCCTTGTTTTCGCCGCGGCCGTAAACTCGCGTTGCGCTGTAGCACCGTCGCGATTTGGTGCAATACGGTCAATTAATCGGACATTTTTAAAAATAATCGTTTTTGAAAGTTTTGTGTTCAAAATCACATACATATGTGTTATACTTGATATATTATAGTTAAAACCCCTGTTCTAAAACGCGGCGCCAAGGGCCGCGTAATCGCCGGAAAGTCGCGGGGCGGACCGGAGCCGCCGGGAGTAGGCTGTAATCGGCCAAAAAATCGGGTGTTTTTGAAAAACTTCGTTTTTCTTCATTTAAACTCTACAAATCGAATAATATTTCATAGATTCATCAATAATTAGTACAGATCTTTCAAAAGAATGAAGAAATCACAGTAAAAACGATAAAAATGTAGCCTCCATGTTTAAGGTTTGAGATCGTGTAACAAGAAAGGAAGAAGATGAAAGGAAAATATCCTTTTTACCCTTCATTAAACCTGGATTTAAAAAAATGACCAAAAATGAGCAAGGGGGATTCGAACCCGGCCCTAATTCGGGCATTAGTAGAACGTTGGCCACTAGACCACATTAGATTCTTGGTAATTCTATCAAGTTATCTAGTATACATACCGATAAATTAAATAAAAGTCTAAAAATTCCGCTTCGCGTAATTTCTGATTCATCCCCGATTTTTTTGTTAGGCTTTGTTAGGCGCTAGGCCCAACCCGACCGCCCGACTAGCGCCTAACGAGTTCTCGAACAGGGGTTAAAACCTACAAGAATAGCGAAAAAAACAATTGAATCGAAAAGAAAAGAAAAATGGCGGCTGTAACTTTGTGAGAGAAAGTGCAGGTCTACGTTGAAGACAAGGTTGTTTTTGTCATTTTCCTATTAATTAACCTAAAATTGGAACAAAAATGCTTGGTAATTTACTCAATCCCGGGTACTAAGAAGAATATAGGAAGCCAATAACCACTAGACTATGGGCCATTTATGGGTGAAACTCTACGCAAAGAATATATTTAACCTTAAACTATTCACCGATTAATCCACGTACAATATCCGATTAATTGATTCAGCGCTAGGTTCTATCCGACAACACACGTTGCGTCTAGCGAGTTTCCGAACAAGGAATCTTTCTAATTAAAATCTCTACCACAAGAAATCAAAATATGATGGGTAAAAACATAGACTTATCAAGATTTTAGAAATTCCTTTTCTATAGAATCAGTGTCTCTTTTTTTTTTTGTCAAAAAAAAACCACAAAAATCGGGGTTTTGAAAAATTCGGGTCAGTTCAATTTGTTTTTGGGTCGGGTTCAGATAAATTTGATAAAATGGCCAGACTGACTAAAGAGTTTTCCCGGTTCGGTTTTAAACACGACATAGGCATTCCCACTTTTTCTTTTCATTTTTGCCTTATAAAATTTACTCATCAGTTGTGAAAATAAAAAAAATGGCCACGAGGGTCGAAAGTGAGAGTGACGGAATCTCCGCCGCCGTAAGAAGCCCTAGCCACCGCTTCCGTTCAAACGACGGTTCTGATTTCATCAGCTCACTACCCGACGCGATCATCCATCACATCCTCTCCTACATTCCGACCGAGTACGCAATCAGAACCTCCGTCTTGTCCAAACGATGGAAGCATGTATGGTGCGAAACCCCTTCTCTCTCCTTCCATTGCCACACATCGGATCGTCCTGATTCCATAAGCAAAACCCTAGCCACCTTCACGGCTCCCAAAATCAGGAGTTTCCATGTTGATGTTACCTTCAACAACTTTTCTTTAACTCCATCCCATGTTCATAGCTGGATCGAGCTCGCTGCTTCCCGCAACGCTGAGAACATGTCTATCATCATAATCGGCTCCGATAACGTGCTTCCGGATTTCTTCTTTACCAATTCCTCCGTAAAGCAGCTCAGGTTGGCTTTGGGTCGTCAAGGCAACTATAATTATTGCGACATGATTCCTAAATGTACGGTCCTTTGAACACCGTTAAGGAGCTTGTCGATGAATCCCTAGCTAATATTCTCTCTGGTTGTCCAATGCTTGAAAGCCTTGTATTGATTTTCTGTCAACATCTTCATCATATTGATCTCAGCAAGTCAATAAAGTTGACAAGATTCGAGATAACTGGCCAATACTACGGACCATCGAAGATTGTAGCGCCACACATCCGTTTTTTGAAATTGATAGGGTCTCTTGACCCATGTATATTAGTGGATGTCTCCTCTTTAACTGATGCTAGATTCAGCCTAAGCTATGTCGGAAGAACAACGGCCGAGGATGATTTTCATCAAGACATGTTGCTGAAGATGCTAGAAAAGTTGCAAAACTTAGAGAATCTTACTATTGGACCAATCGTCCTTCAGGTATGTTTTATCCCATCTTATGATTGTTGTTCTAGCATTCTCTTAAGCCTACAGCTTTGTATGCATAAGGTCGAAACAGTTTCACCGGTGGCATTCTATGTCTCTGTATGATTTGTCTTTCTTTTGTTAGGCTCTATCTGTTGCCGAGCTTCGTGGTCTTCCTTTTCCGCAACTCCAGGCTAAATCTTTGACTGTTGTAATGATGGTTGTTCGATCTGTTATTCCTGCCTTAGCAAGGCTGCTACAAAACTCCCCTGGATTACAGAAGATTACCAGTTACCACAGTCTGTTACAAAGGCATACATGTATCTTTTTTACCATGAACCTCTTTTCATCCTATAGTAACTATTTACGAGTAGAACAATTATGTGCTTCACCTTTGGGATAGATGCATTATTTTATTACTTTCTTCAGGATGCGGAGCTTGACAGACACTTACGTACGCAAGGCTTGAATCCTGATCGATGCTGGAGACTGAAATACGGGGACTTTCCAACGACAGAGCAGACCTATTCATCATCGTCCTATGGTGTTGTTGCTAAGCTAGCAAAGTCAAAAGATGTGGTTTCGCTCATAAAACTTGTGCTGCAAAACTCAAAGGCAGTAGATGCGATGGGTTTAAGGTTGGGTGGTTACCTTAATGCAACCGAGTACCAAAAGCTGCTTCGAGTGGTTCCAACATTTACTCGCAACAAAAATGTCAGAACTCGTGGTCAAGCGTTGCGAACAAGATTATTTAATAGTATTGTATTAACGTTATCCTATTCTAGAGCTTACTAATTCTCATTTTTCTTTGAAGTCACGACTCCTTTCATTCTTTGGTATCTAAGAGAACTTTTTGGAGATGAACATGAAAATTCAGATTTACATAATCTAATCTAACAATACTAAAATGCCAATATCCTCTGCTCTAAAACTATCCACGTCACTATAAAAAATTAACCAATAGTGAACCTTCGTTTTGCCACGTCAGATCGTCTTTGAAGTTACAATCGGGCCACACTTATGTGGACTGATATAAAATTGAAGTGGCTCATTTTAAATACATATGATTTAATGTTTGGTTTGGTTATCACGTGGAGATGATGAAGATGAGATGTTTGGTTCTGTTTTTCTTCTCATTTACATAAAGTCTCTCTGATATTTTTGATTCCGTCTCTTTCCTCTCCTTCTCTATATCGGGAACAAGATCGATATTGAAAAAAAAAATTGTGAGACATGGTTGAGACGAGTCGTAGCTCTTCATCTTCCAAGAGTTTCTCTTCTTCTTCTTCATCCCCTGAACCGTCTTCTCATCTCCACGCCCTACCAAGCGATCTAAGGTCAAGATCCATGCTGCTATTTAATCTGTACGTTAGTTCTTATTCGAATCTGAGTTTCTTTTTTTTTTTGGTTTCAAATCTGATTTTCGATTTTTTTTTAAACTTAGGTAGCGGCGGCGGAACCGGCGGGGTCTTCGTCGGCGAGCGAGGTTCTGGTTGAGAAATAAGGACCGGTTTCAGATCCTCGATTCGGAATCTGGAGAGTCGGAGCTTGGATCCTCTGATCCGTAAGCTATGGATGCAGAGAAGCCTGTTTTAACCGATGTGCCTGTGATGGAGATCTCTCTTGAAGCTGACACAAACCCTGAAGCCGATGTGGTGGTGACACCTACAATAGCAGGTTTGGTGGTCTGTCTCACGATTTTGTCTCATTAATTATGATTTCTAATGTTTTTGTGGATCTAGGTGAAGTTGTGACAGATGGTGAGAAATCGAAGGCAGGGAAGAAGCTAGCTAAGGCTCCACGGGCGAAGCTACTTTCTCAGTATTCTCAGGTGGGTCAAGCTTCTTCAGTGATTGTTTTTTTATTGGTTTGATCTAATAGTCTGCGAATTGCGCCTTTAGGGTTTAGCAGTGTGTTGTTTGTGTAATATTTTTAGTAAAGGTTTGGTCTTTCAGTTCATGAGCAACGAGTTTAGTTGTCTGCATGTCCGTTTCTTTTATATTTTTTCTGGCAAGACCCATAAGTATGTTGTTATGTATGTGTCTCTGTGACTTTTTGTGTCTGCAAGTTGCACATTGAGCGTTTAGTCATGTGCAGTTCGTGTAATATTTTTTTTTGTGAAGGTTTGGTCTTTCAATTCATGCCCAACGAGTTTAGTTCGCTTTATGTAGTGTGCACTTCGTGTTATATTTTTTGTTGTGAAGGTTTGGTCTTTCAGTTCATGCCCAACGAATTTAGTTCACTTCATGTTCGGTTCTTTTATATTTTTCCGACAGAACTATGTTGTTAT
>NC_027753.1:27963239-27964224 GCF_000695525.1 Brassica oleracea var. oleracea
CGCCGAGAAACAACTCCGTCACCACCGTCACCACCTGCTGCAGTTACCTCTTCCTCTGATGACGAGGTTGAAGCTTTCCAACCCAAGGAGCCACGCTATCAAGCAAGTCGTGCCTCTTTCCAGGCACGAAATCAGGAGAATCCCGATTTGCTTCGCTCGCACATCACACCGGTCTCGAGTCGGTTTGTCACAAGCAATGCAGCTGAAAGGTATGAAAAGTTGGCTCCCCGGGGCTTCGTGATTCAACAAAGGTTAGATGTGAATGATGAGAACTTATCTGATGTGAAAATAGTGGTAGTTAGGTCCGGGCTGATCTATACTTTAATTGACTGCGATTTATTTCACCCAAATGTCGTGAAAGAGTTCATTGCGAATCTGGGGGCTGCTGAGAATAGAGAGGATGGCGTTGCTGTATTTCTTCGTGGATCTATGGTAGATTTCTCACCTACACTGATCAATGCTCTGTATCTGATTCCGGGATTTGAAGAGGACCCTGACTACATGACTGCTGACATCGACATTGTGTCCTCGTTTTTGACCGATAATCGAGTGCAACGTTGGGAAGACATGAGCTCCAAATACCTAAATCGGACAAATCAGGTGCTCTACAAGCTCGTGTGTTCCAACTGGATACCTACGACTAACTACACTTCAATGAATCAGGAGCGATATATCAATATGTTGTGTTTCTGGTTTCTCGAATTTCAAATTTGTTCAATACAGGGGGAGAATGAGAGACAGTAATTCAATAATGCAGGGGGAGCTGCGATCATGAGATGGTGGCTAGAAGAGCTTGAATTGACTCACTAAGAACAGCACTACATTAGCAAGACATTGTTCTGTGCGTACGACAGGCTCTGATCCTGTGCTATTGGCGACAGCGATATCTAGTTGATGTTAGGACAGCTGGTTCTAAGTTGAGTTCTAAGTTGAGTAGTGTGTCACATTCAGATAAAAAGGGGGAGAATGTAAGCTCAAGATTGTG
>NC_027753.1:27965322-27979410 GCF_000695525.1 Brassica oleracea var. oleracea
AGATGAAGAGCAGAGCCGCAAACGCTATGTAAATGATAGTTGGAAGTCTTGCAAACCGTCGTTCTCACTTAGATTTTGTACCCCACATTACAAGCTCTGTGCAATAACTATTTCCCTATATTTCATCTTTATACTTTTTGAATGTACTGCAAACTATCTCCGACTGTGAGCAGAGTTATGTGCATTTTAATTAAAATGTTCACGGGCTTTTGCATCTTGGAAAACAATGGTGTGGTTTACTTCATGCATGAATAAATTCAGATTATAACATGGAGTTTATACAATGCATCAAACTATCTCCCATTACCTTCGGATGACCTCTTCTTTAAGAAATGCGCTTATATTTTAACTTACCAGCTACTTAAGAAATCTCAAATTTACTCAAGCCCAATAATTAATGGGACTTAATTTCTTTAGGCCCATTAAGCAATGGATGTAAACGTGAAACTTAGTTTACAAGGGAAAGCCTTCGAAGCTTTGTCCGCTATCTTATAGGCGTTTGAGTTTAAAGTATGAAACTCAATATATTTGAAAAAGCGATAGTATACAAGTAACCGAACCATAGTTGGAATTTCTTACGACTTATATATATGGTCCGATATCTTGGTTTCTCCCAACAATAGTTAATACACATGAGTGTAAATAAATGTACATGAACCAAAGGAAAATATTAAAAATTGTAATACCAATAAATATTTATAAAAAAAAAATCAAACAAAACAATCCTCATAATAGTAAAAATTACAAATTCAAAAATTTAAAATATATAAACCACGTGTACATAAAATATATGGTTAATTTCTATCGCGGCCGGATGGACTTTACTTATGATTAATAATTTAGTTTCACGATAACCCAATATATAAGACAAAAAATATTTGAATCGTAACTTAGAATTAACTATTTTTTATACATTACACATTTGCTCATCTTTTTTTTTTAACACCAAAACACATTTGATCATCTTTCCATATGTATTTTAGATAGTACAAATGATAAATTGTCAGTTTTACTCATTTCTGATTCAGTATATGGTTATATCAAGGAATGTAATATATGTGCATTATATATATTAAATATATTGATATTTGTCTAATTCCCGGACAAAATCTCTAGTCCATTTAAAAGAAAGAAAGTTACTTTAGAATTAATAAGTCTCTATTAAAGAGAAAAAAACCAGAAATTATTACATTTCCAAAAGAAGAGCACATAGAATGCTGTGGTGGTGTTCTTCAACAAAAGATCGTTTGAATCTAGAAATGTTTTTTAAGGAGTCACTCATAAACCTCTTTCATTCTCTCTTTTCTCAAAATTTATGTTCTTTTCCTTTCCTTGAAAATCCTTGATTTGGAGAAAATTGATCTCTTTGTTCTCAATTAGACTTTAAAACCATTTTGAAATTGTCTTTCACCTTCTAAAAAACTCATCTCTAATAAACAAAGTTTTCGAAATATCTCTTCTCTCTTGAAAATCCTAGATTTAGGGGTAATTGAGATCTTAATCCTCATCTAATGATATTAAAAACTACTATTGTTTTGTTTGTCTCCCTCAAATCACTCTCTAATGATCATGTCTTAGTTTTTAATCATGGTGATGTATCAGACTACATATAACTTGTGATATTTGTTAATGATTATTTTCAGATGAAATTGTCAATAAGGACAATAGTTGTGCAGTAGGGAAAACTTAGTATGAGAAATAATTTTAATGGTCACATCATTGCTTGATTGGATTACATATTTAGTATTACCACGTGAAAATGTGTGACAAATTGCTTTTGTTAGAATAAGTAAGTTATAATCATCAATCCAATAGCTAACTATTGTGAGATGTGGTTTGAATCATATCATGTGGATCATGTCATTAGAGTTTTATCTTATTTGGTACTCAAGTTTTTTTGTATGTGATTATTGATTAAGAAGAGATTCATTGTTAAATACATGTTAATCAATATTTCTATACAATACTAATGAATACTACTATGGCCATGTTGGTCTCAAAACTAAAGATCATGTTGTTGAGAAGTTGTTTGAAATGATATGTACCGCTTGATCACAGTTCTATATAGGATAACCTAGGTGTTAATCACATTGCATTATCAACTAAACACTGGAATTATGTACTATTAGCAAAGTTTTTTTAGTGATGTTTTTCATTTGTGGCATCAACATAGCAAGGATGTGATAGAGTATTTCAGGCTTGGTGATCTATGGGACTGCTATGACGAGCTTAGTGTGTATGGCTTCGGATCACAAGTCGACTTAAAAAATGGAGAAATCGTTGTCCATGTTAGCTTCATTATCAATCAGTTATATTTGTGGTTTGACAACAAAAATGTTCATGGCAGATTTCTAGATGTTTAGGACGATATTTGTGTTGCAGGAAAGATAATGAAGTAGTTTAGTCTGAGAGTGGTAACGGTTGGAGTGATAGTGAGAGCGAGATGTTGTTGTCAAGATCTAAGAGCAATGATTCAAGAAAAGCATGGGGGTGTTACTTTCTTTGAAGATTTTGATCCATATGGCATGCTATCTATCGCCACGAGATAGACTTGATTACCTTGACTTTAAGTTCATTGAAATAGATCCACCATACAAGCGGTTCCCTTACCAAACAAGGTTCTCTTCTCTTCCTTGATCTTTAAGTAATCACTCTCTTTTTTATGTTTGATTTTGAATCAAAGTCTGCTTGATTCTTCTTCTTCAGATAAACGAACTGGCTGAGAAGTATCCTGGACTTATGACCTTAGGGAGTGTCGATATGTCTCATGCAAGTTGGATGGCTGTTACATGGTAAGCAAGCAATCATGAGTTAGTACAATTCTTGAACTATTGGATTGATAAGTGTGATTGTTTTATGAACTAGGTGTCCGATATATCACAGTCCAACCTGCAAGAACGAGAAAGATTTGACGACATGCTTCTCAACTTATCATACATTGTCTTCCTCTTTTCCAGGTATGTATGATCTATCCCTGCTTACTGATGTATAAAACAAGAACAGTTTCTGTTTTGTTTAACGAATTCAAGTTCTGCAGATAATGTGGTGGAAGGAGATGATAGCAACACCGAAAGCAAGGAAGAGACAGAGTGTTGTGAAGAATCTGTTGTGAATAAGAGGATCACATTGCCTCTATTTGGTTTGGCTACTTACAAGATGCAAGGAGATCTTTGGGGAAAGACAGAGTTTCACCAGGATCGGTTGCTTTACCTTCAGAGCACTGAGGATTCATGGTTGATCACCATGACTTTTACTTCTTCATCAACTCCAACTTTTAAGACCTTACCCTTTCTCTAAACCTTGAAAACCCATAACATTTTTTTCGTTTTTTTCCTGTTGCTGCTGCTTCTGGCTCGTTGCGCTATTTTAGATAGGAACCGCCATGGCGAGTTTTTTCCCCTGTTGGAACTTGCAAGCCAAGGAAGTACCTAAGAAGAAACAGAGTTTTTTTTTTCGTTTTTTAGTGTTACTGTGATGAGAAACAAGACCATGTAAATTAAGCTGTTACTCTTGTACTTCTCTTCTTCTTTCTTTCTGTTTGGTTTTCTAATTGAATCTGTAACAGAGGACTCTGTTTTGTAGTTTTCTTTCTAAGTATATAAATATCTGTCTTCTTGGATGTCGGTAAAGAGGAAAGAAAAGATAAAACTTTGTTTTTGGTAGATTTGATAAGTCCTTTTGTTTGTTTTGTTAAAAAAAAATATATTTAATGTTAAATGATTGATGACAACTTTTGTCTGTACCATGTTTATTTGCTGCATTACTTGGATAACTTTTCTGCTGGGTTTGTGTATTCATCTGATCATTTTGCTTGTGGTCTTGCATGCTGCTTAGAAGAATCGATAATAAGGATTATGATCAATTGAATTTTACCTTTGCATATGAATCAAAGGGATTATTAAAAGGTACAAACTCAGCTCCGGAAAATGGTGAATCTAAGTGGGAAGTCAATCCTGAAGAACTTTGGATCTGAAAGTTTGGATGTAATCCCTTGATCTCATTAAGCTTACAAGAGGACACATACAGTAAGTTGTTACAAGAGATATTATTCATCTCCCTATATTTCCGTAACTACTTTGACTAAGTACAACAAAGTTAGAATACTGGAATATTCATTCTTTTAGGATTATGGTGTGATTAATAGACTCTGAAAGCAGAAAAAGAGTTCCTTTTTCCTCGGCTCTTTTAGTATCTTAGACCGTCTCTGTTTCATAGCTGTGGAATGCAATTATTGACATAGGAGTCACGGGGCTTTGAGGTACACATGAAGCCGCACCATCTGATCGAACTATGGTTTGGCTTCACAAGCATGTTCGATATTGAACTCGACCTTGTCTCATCTGTTGGTGAACACAATATCACAAACAGCCATGTTGCTATGTATTAGGGATAAATGTCCCACATCGGATATTAGAAGGGATCCTTAGTAATATATAAGCACTCCACTTATCACCAATTGGTTTTAGGTTGGAAACCCATCTAGCTTAACATGGTATCAGAGCCCGATCCATGCAGTCCAATCCGATCCATTATCGATCCAGCCCAAATTCGGCCCATCGATCCAGCCCAAATTCGGCCCATCGATCCAGCCCAAATTCGGCCCATCGATCCAGCCCAAATTCGGCCCATCGATCCAGCCCAAATTCGGCCCATCGATCCAGCCCAAATTCGGCCCATCGATCCAGCCCAAATTCGGCCCATCGATCCAGCCCAAATTCGGCCCATCGATCCAGCCCAAATTCGGCCCATCGATCCAGCCCAAATTCGGCCCATCGATCCAGCCCAAATTCGGCCCATCGATCCAGCCCAAATTCGGCCCATCGATCCAGCCCAAATTCGGCCCATCGATCCAGCCCAAATTCGGCCCATCGATCCAGCCCAAATTCGGCCCATCGATCCAGCCCAAATTCGGCCCATCGATCCAGCCCAAATTCGGCCCATCGATCCAGCCCAAATTCGGCCCATCGATCCAGCCCAAATTCGGCCCATCGATCCAGCCCAAATTCGGCCCATCGATCCTTGCCCGAACATTCCGAGATTGACGCTCAAAGAGCCATCATCTCGAGGAGGCGTATTAGGGATAAATGTCCCACATCGGATATTGGAAGAGATCCTTAGTAATATATAAGATGGATGAGCCACTCCACTTATCACCAATTGGTTTGGTTTTAGGTTGGAAATCCATTTCACTATGTTCTGGTGTAAAGTAAACCCTTGCCCCTCTTTTGTTTCTAAAGGAACTATATAAAGACAAAATCTCTTAGCTTAGGATATTGTTGTATCCCATGTACATATATGGTGAAAATATCAAAAGATATCCTCTAGACATCTTTCCTTATTCATATTATCACAACATCAAAACAAAGATTCTATGCAAAGTGATTTTACACATACAAAGAAAGCTTGAACAAGGACAAGCAGCAGCCAGACCAAGAGGACAGTCTCATCTAGTAATCTTCAGGAGCCAAGGGCTGGTGGGTGGGGTGCGTAGGTGGCTCAGTAGGTATGACCATGTACTCATATATAAGAGCAGCTAAAGCACCACCAATGAATGGTCCAACCCAGTAGATCCAATGGTCATCCCATCTCCATCCAACCAACGCTGGACCAAAGGCTCTAGCTGGATTCATTGACGCACCAGAGAACGGCCCACCCACCAAGATGTTTGCCCCAACTATGAGTCCTACCGCAAGTGGTCCTATAACCCCAAGACTTCCACGCTTTGGATCAATCAAAGTCGAGTAAACGACGTAGACTAAGCCAAACGTTAAGATGATCTCTAAAATGAGTCCATTAACTGCACCAACACCTGACGCTACACGGAAACCAACTGGTCTCTGCATGAACACAAACTCTTCAATCATTGCAACACAAAACACTAGCTCACATCACATATCACATATATATGATATTAATTAGTCTTACCATGCCGTTTGTGGAAAGCCTCAACAATAGACAAGCGAGGATGGCTCCAAGAAGCTGAGCTATCCAGTAGTATATGGCACGGATCGCAGAAAGTCTGCCTCCAATAAGAGCACCAAACGTGACGGCAGGGTTAACGTGTCCACCAGAGACATTGATGGCTGCGGAGACAGCAGCGAACAGAGCAAAGGCATGAGCTAACGCTACTAATACCAGTCCTCCTGGTGTGTTTGTCCCTGCATGCGCGGCATGGCTCCAATACAACTTATCTGAGATTAAAAACTTACAATTCACAAGTCATATTCACATAAGCAAAAGACTCAAAACATAGAGAAGGGTGAGTGTTACGAACCGAGAGAGAGGATAGAGCCTTCAGCTGCAAAGACAAAGACAAAAGTGGAGAGGAACTCAGCTAAAGTGGCTCTAATGGAGTCAGGGTGTGTAGCCTCGTCGGCCCTACCAAAAGCGTATGCTCTATGAGCTGATGTTGCCATTACAATCACAACGCTCTGAATTAACAAGGATGTGTGAAGAAGAAAGATAGACGTGAGAAGAGAGAGATAGAGACAGAGAGCTTAAAAGAAGAGAAGTCGAAGTAAAGAAGGACAGATGTGAGACTTGAGTATCCTGAGATGGACACGTAGCCTTGATTGCATGCATTTTTACTTAACCATCATGACTTCAAACTAAGAAGTTTGTGTTCGTGCATATCATTAACTTCCTCTGCCTCCTTATCTTCTCAAGGTAAGTTTTTGGATAAACCGTAAGGTTCGAGTTTTATAACTACATGTCCTCGTGTGCGTGTTTGTCCCTCTCTGTGTATTGTGCTGACGATGCATGCATGTATGCCAAATAGGTAGATTGATCAGAATCTTAGACCATTTTTGCTGTATTTTTTCTTTAAAATATAAAAACTTTATAATAGAAAAGATTTTACTCAGATATGTGTAAAATAACATTCTCCTACTTCATCTAGATATATAAGAAAATAATAATGCTATTATAGAAGAAAATGTAAAAAGATTTAAAAATGATTGTAATACATTGTCTTTAAGATTGACCGGTAGCCTAATGTTGCAACATATTCTTCTGAGTCATATTTCTGTTGGAAAAGAACGCTCAACACATTAGCAATATGAACACAAATCATAAAGTTTCAAAAAGATAGTGACATTTAAAGTAACCAAATTTTTGTTTATGTCAAACAATGTTCTTGTATTTTTTGAAGCAGTGATCCTTAGTTTTCCTCCTGATTACATCTTAGGCTTCTTCTGATTTTGGCTGGTTAACACAACTGACAAAAACGTGTTCAAGAAGAAAAAAACAGGAATCTCAAAACCGTCTTCACTGAATCTGATATATTGGTTGTGACTTCTTCAATCAGGCGTTATTAGACCCAGAAGCAGCAGCAGCCTCTGCCGCTTTCTTCTTCTCCCTCTTCTTCTTGTTTCTAAGAGCGTTCTTGCTCATCTCTCTGTATTTAACAACAGAGCATCCATCAACAAAAGAACCATTGATGGTTTCTAGGATTATGTATGCATTGCAAGATAAGAGACTTACCCTTCTGGGTTTACTCCAAGCAACTGCAATTTACAAATCATGAAACTATCAGATGCATTGATATGTGAAGCCGTATGTTCAATCAAAAACGGTAGTAATGGGGAATAGTTAAAGCCAAAACCACTTTAAAAAGCCGGTTGAGATAAACTAGGTACCAAAATCATGACTGGAGTTGTGAGACCATAGAAAAGTTCATTACGAGTAGTAGTACCTCAGCTTGAATGGCAGCCGCTTGCTTAGCATGAGGAGGTCGATATGCAGCTGGTCTTTGTATAGTGGGGATGGAAGCAACAAGTTTCTTCTGAGATGATCCTTGTCCTAAGAAAGAGTAGAATCGTTTAAGAACAAGATAAACTTTCTTACAATCGGCACATGTTTAAGATTCAAGAAGCACGAGACTCAGACCTTGCGATTTGCCCTCTTCGAGTTTCAATGATTCAACTGACCTGAGAAGTTCACTGATCTCATCGAACCTGTCTGGAGACTCCGGTTTCCATTCAACCTGTAGGTAAAATAACCATGACACGTTTAGTAAGACAAGTTGTAATTATGTTTTTCAAAACTGTTAAGAGATATATATATACCTGGTACAGTCTCTCAAACATCTTCTTGAAATAACGCTTCCCGTCGTAGTTGAAGATTTTAATCCTTCAGTCAGAACAAAGAGGATATAGAACACAAAACAGTCCATATCAGTGAGATATACAACTCTGCATAATAGACAAAGGAGAAACCATCTCCTCTGATAACTTTAAATATAACAGCGACTAGATTCATACGTTAAAAGTCATGGATTAAGATAAGTGGATATGACGACATACAATTAATGCACAGTATTCATTTCACCACTCGATCTGTTCAGATGAACTATGACCAACTGATGCAGATAAGATACCAAACTCAATATTGTAGCAAGAAGTTTTAACATACCCATTGTCGATTTGACGTCTTGGCGCTGTTGATGCAGTCAGGAAATAACGCCCATCCGGAGACCATTCACTTGTTACAGACCACTCGGCTTTATTACTTCCTAGTTGCTTCTTACTGACAACGTCCCAGAATGTCTGAAATGTATTAAGTTAATCAATTGAGTAGCCATTCAGAGAAGATCATCTGGACAGACTGTTAACCGAAAATTGAAAGATATGAAGAGCAGAAGATATCGTTATTTACCATATCACCAGGCAAGTTACCGAATCCAGCCACACATAAAACTGTAGAATCGATTGTAAGTTACCAAGTATGCACAAACACAAATACTCAATTCGAAAATGAAACAAAAAAAAAAAAGATAAAAGAACATAGGGATGAGGAAGAGAACCGTACTTCTCCCTTTTGGGTTCCATCGAAGAGTGTTATAAGGACCTTCGCCAAGTTCCATCAAAGGTTTGCATTTTTTGTCAAAGATTGTCACACAAGCAGGCATAACTGAAGTCACACTTAAGGAAAAATAAAGTTTGAAGAAAAATAACCTCTTAACACGAACACAAAGATATTAACATGTCAATTGGTAATGACATGCACAAGAAAACATTACTCTAAGTCCTTATAGCTGATGTAAAAAAAAGGATACAGCCATATACAACTGCAAACTCTGAACCCGAGAAGGACCACTGAACATCATGAACTGGTCCCTCTTTGCCTGTCAAAGCACCAGAGAGTCAGTACTTTCAAAAATCACAAGAGAGCAGAATTATAAAAGCTTAGGACGTACGTAATGGAACAAGGCCTTCATGTGTGCCATCTACTGTAAGGTAGTGTAGCTTCGTTTCCCCATAATAACTTTTGTTGGTCTTGTCAACATCTGATTGTACAACCACCAGGAGTCCAGTGGAACCATGGTTCCAGCTAAACTGCACAGAGGAACACCGGAAAAAGCTACGTCTAGCACTTGGCTGACTCTCGGCATCTTTCCCACAACCAAATATCTGGACACTACCTGGACTCCCCTATATATATGTAAGTATTAACCATGTCAGAGTAGCTAATCCACGGAAGAAAAAATTGTGTCTTTTACTACTAAGTAGAACATAGCCCAAGCAATGAAAAATACCTTGACTTCTGGAACAAACACAGCAACATGGGAAGCTGGGGTTTTAGAAAGCTCAAATGCCGCTACTCCAGGAACTCTGATCCGGGATGTTATTCCTTTAGAGAAATCTTTCGGGTCAAAGAACTGGACCTCATTTGTAGCTAAACGGCAAGCGGAAGACTCATCAGGAGAGAAGCGAATCGATGGCCTATACAGCAACAACAGAAACACTCCATATCATAAAAAAGCAGAAGCAGTATAACAAGCACAAAGACAAAGCACTAAGAGAATCCTACCATGTGGTTTTAGTAATGGACTTTTGGTAAAGACCGTGAGCTAGATCTCCAGTGTCAGTATTCCAAAGGGAGACGTTCTTCTCCTGGGGAGTAGTGGGTTTCTGAAAGGTCTGAAGATAAGTCCCACACGGAGATATCTCAGCAGCCGTAACATTAGCTACTGCGAACGACCGCATTTCTCTCAAGCTGGCGGAGTCATAGATACTAATGGTTCCATCAGATTTCACGGCCATGAACTTGGATCCATCAAGGCTGAACTTGGTGCTGGAGCATGAAACTCGCTCATTCTTGGGAGTGGGTTGACCGTTACTACTAAAAGGAGGGCCGTTCCACACAATGAAACCTTCAGCGTCTCTAACTGCAACAACAAATAAAGGAAGTGACTTTAGAGAAAGAGGCACCTCTCTGAATATAACCTGAAATTGAGTTTGAGAGATGTGTTACCTAAAATCTCCAACGACGGTGAAGAACTCATTGCTTTACTTGGGAGAGAGAGAGACCTAAACCAATGCACCAATCAACAGAAAGCTTTTAAATTTCCTACTAAAACCGTCGTTTATCAAATCAAATTTGAGCTGTTTACACATGAATCGTGACGTAATCACTTTACTGGGTCGATAAAATGCATTGAAGATAGTAAAGTAACCAGCTTTTCTTTTCATTCAAAAAAAAAAAAGAAGCTTTTTTATACAACTTGTCTAATTGAAATCAACATAAAGCTTTCAAATTTCCTAGTGAAACCCACATCAACAATCAAACTTGAGCTATGAGCAGGCTAGTTAGTAACACATGAATCGCAACTTAGATCTTACTATGCTGGATCGACGAAATGCATTGAGATTATTAAAGTAGCGAGCTTTTATTACAATACAAAAACTTGTCTAGGTGAAACGAAAGAATGGAGAAAATCTGAAGAAGAAGAAGGAGGAGGTACCTGAAACGATCGGCGGGGAGAGTGATCGGTGGCTGTTGTGGCGGGCTTAGCTCTGAACTCTGTGTGTAAGGAGATAACCCTAAGGTTGCAAATTTCACGAAGACTTTAGAAACCCTCTGAATTAGCCAGAAGGTTACCCCTGTTAAAGTATAAACCGGACGAGCGGATTTTCGCTCGGTTCGGTAAAGTGTTGTACGAACCGCATTAAACCGAAAACCAATTCATCCGAACCGAATTAACCGAAATGCTAAATACCAGTGCGTTGGCTCGGTGACGGTGGCTGCTTTCACCTTCCATCGACTCTACCAGGTGAAATCTCTTTGCAAATTTTTTTTTTTGACTAATTCGATCCAAGTAAGATTTTTTTCGTACGGAGAATCGTGTCTTTCACCAAGGGTTGGCTTTAATTTTTGTTATTCGGGACTCTTTCCTTGATTGCTCACCACGTGCTCGACGAATTTCCTCAATAGAAACCCTAAGCTTTTTTTCTCCATCTCCGTCGAAGCTATGATTAGATTGTTTCCATTGATCATGGATATTGGTTAGTTATCATCTGAATTTTGAACATTTTTTCAGTAGAAAATATTGAGGGGATTCCAATGGCAGAAGTGAGTCTTGGTATGCTTATAGACATTGTGGACGAGGAGTGGATGAGGGACACTCTCCCTGATGATGGTTAACCTACCTTCCATCTCGAGATCATTTTATTTCATCAGATTAATTGATTGTGTGTGTTATTTATTTATTGATTGTTTGCAGATCTCCCATTGCCTCCAGTGCTTGCTGTTAGGACTGATGATACCGAAGAAACCAGTATGTTTTCCCCTTTTGTTTGTTTTGCTTTATTTATTACACAGTCTAAAGCTTCAATTCACCATGTTGATGCATAAGATATTGAGATCTTGAAATGTCATAAGGAAACCAATGGAGGCGCATTTTGTGTTTGTTTCAGACATAGACACATAGTGAATATACATTGAGAGAAACTTTGAGCTTTACGCCTTTCTCCTACGACTAAAGCATTTGCGATTGTTTCAGATCAGGAAACTCAGCAAGTAGATGGAGAAGCTTGGCATGATCTTGCACTGGATACCCAGTAAAAAATGCCTGTGGAAACTTTTTAATAGAAACTCCTACTTGCATCTATCTCCTTTTATTGTGTATGATCAGAACTTGTAAGCTTTGTATGTAGACAATCATTGCATCACTTCCATTAATAATCTCTCTTGGATTTCCCTTTTTGTTGGATGGAATAAATTTGCTTCTTGCTGCTGAAATGTGACCCTTTTGCTGGTGTGTCTTGCTATCGTACCATTCTTTTTTTTTTTTGGTTGAACTGCTATCATACCATTCAATCTGAGAATGAATTCAGATATATAGTTTGGATATTCCAATGTGACACATCTCTAACAAATGGTCATTGTCATATAACTCCATGCCAGAGACTGAAGTTCGTGTTCATCCTAGTCTTACTGTTGATGATGTCCTCACAGGCAGAGACTCTTGTCTTATCGAGTTTCAACTTTAGATGGCAAGACATTAACAATACTAACATGAACTGCTACGCCATATTCAGATTTCGAGCCATATTTTATAATTTTGATATTTAAATGAAGAAATAATATTTTAGAAAGAAATTTGTGTCAGTCTCGAAGTTATACTACTTTCTTTTAAAAATAGTTGACTTTACAAAATTAACATATTCCTTAAATTTTTGTAACAATTCTTTTGCAAATGGAAAAAGTGGTGTTAAAGTTGTGACTCTATACATATCTAACCGTCACTTAAATTTATTTAGTTTATCTTGGACTCAGAGATCATGATCCATTTTTATCCCATGGTTATTATTTAACTCAAAAAGTATAATTGATATATAACCATATACACTAGATAAAAATATAAATATTTATACTTTTGTTTAATTGAAGTTGAATGGAAGAAAAAGTTGAGTTGGAGTGCGTTATGTAAGAAAGTGCCGACTAGATGAGTGAGGACTACGGTGCGAGGTAGTTAGCTAAACCTTAATAACCTTAATCCTCTATGAGGATCGACTATACTTTACTTATTAAACTTCATCAAAGGCTTTTCTGATTTATTTACTAGTTGGTACATGTATTATATGCAGATTTGTATATTGATATGTATATTATTTGTTCAAATGTTAAATCTATTGATGAATAAATAAAATTTACAACCAAAACAGTTACAGTCTAGTTGTAAGAAGAGGGTTTGGAACTGTTCTGGATTTCATTTCTACTGTTAACTAAATTCATAATGATTGTGATTAGACGAATATAAAACTACGTATTAGGTTTAATTTAATTAACTTAAGACTGGATTATTCATTGATACCAGTTTTTGGGGAATTAGTTGGATTTTAGCTCAGACACTTTTGATCTTTTAATACAAACAGTACAACCCAATCAATATCTAAAGTTGGAGTCAATCCACATATTACCCAGGGCCGATTCAACATTACAAAGAGCCTTTGGGAAAAAAAAAATTTTAGAACCTTACGATTAGCTAGTTTTGTAATTAAGAACTTTTGACTCAAGCATCACAACATACACACATTTCTATTTGTTATTTTAACTAGAGAAGTAGAAATATTATGTTTTTATGCTGTCTAAATCTGGATCAAATATGCTAATTGTAAGAATCAAGACCCCTAATATTACTAGAGTTAGACTAGGCCTAGGTCGGTCGCACTGACCGCCCTCCATATTAAGCCGCCCGTGATAGTACCAAATTAATTTTTGGTTGTAAACTATATAACTTTTTTTTGACTAATTAAACTATATAACTTAACATTTAAGTTCCACTAATTAGTCATGCCATTGGATTACATTGTATAATAACCAACTAAAATGCATACTGACAAAAAACACACATCCATAACTATTTTGTAACTTGAAAAAACTATGTTTTATTACCACACTCAATGCCGGTTAACGTTTTATAAAACTGGAGAAAAAATGGGCGTTATGTGGTTCAAATTTAAGATATGATCATTTAAATTATAGTACATATACCTTTATTTCAAAGAATACTAGACCCTGACCCGCGCGCCAGCGCAGATATGAATTTTCACTTTTTAATTATTTATTTTATTAAATGATGTATTTGTAATATTCGTTCATATTATATTCATTAAGTAAATATTTTTTTTTGCATCTTAAACTATCTACTTTTTTACGAATGTGAGATATCATATAAAAAAAAATGAGTATAGAGTTAATTAGATAATTTTAAAAACAGAAATTTTTCTTTCGTGTGCGATATCATATAAATAATGATCCGCCCAGTTAAAAAAAATCTTGATTATTTTATGTGTAATTTTTTTT